>NW_027272429.1:30000-154814 GCF_040938485.1 Diadema antillarum | reverse complement strand
TGCTCCCAAATTGCTTTAAAAAAGGAATATATTAGAATTTATGCCGAAATGAAAATTTTGGAGAGACATACGTTACGCTGGACTGACAATTATGTTATAGTTTTGTCAGTCCACTTAACATACGTTCACCATTAAGTCTATAAATGTTATATGACAACTTGTTCAATCAAATTTAAGGGTTGTTTTTATCTTTTCTAATCAATATTAGGACCTTCATTTGCAAAAGAACAAATTTTAGATAAGCATTCATTATATGACCTTCATATGTTAGTACGCAGATTTCAGTCCAGCGTAACGTAAGTTCGCCCCAAAATTTTCATTTTGGCATAGATTCTAATATATTCCTTGTTTGAAGCAATTTTGGGGGCAAAGTTGTCTCTCACTACAGTTTTCTCAAAGATCATAGTGTATTGGGGGTAAAGCATATTGGAAACAGACAATAACCTGACATCCCTGAAATGTACCCTTATACCTTGGACATGCCCACATCCAATAAAATGCAGACAGTATAGTTAATTTGTATATCTCCCTCTTATTCCACTCTTTCTGTCTCATAACTTTATTAGCATGGGAATTATCAGAGTTGCCTTGTTGGCAGAATGAGCAGTCAGTGAAATATTAGCCCATTCAAAAACTTGAACAAGAGTAAAACATATAAGTTAGAACCGTCATAAATCCTTTACAGAACAACGTATTTCATTTTATAAGTTACCACTCCGGCATTCTCTTTAACCCATTGAGGATGGGCTGATTTTGTTACAACACGGATTTCCCATAGACACCTGCCCGAGTTGATACTCGAGACCCGTCTTCAATGGGTTAAAATCACAGTCACTATGTTTTCGAGCCTGGAAAGATTCTTCAAACAAGAGGGATAGCCCACCTCCTCCCAGTGAACAAAGGTCAACAGAGGAGAAAAGAAGACAACAACAGCGAGAACAACAAACAGAGAAATCTGGGACAAGGGATCTATCTAGTGAAGATGTAGAGACACTCCAGCCCACTCTTAGGGTGTTTGTTAAAACGGTCCCGGGAGATGATGGGGTGAGTGGAAGGGGGGAGGGGTGCATCCCTGGACATAATCTGCCTTGCATGGGGCCTTTTGAAAGGTTGTACCTCCACCCCTCCAAGCCCCACCCCACCCCGGTCTTACACTCCTCTCTCCGTCCCAACTGTATACCGAGATCAATGTTTGTTAACCCTCTGAGGATGCGGACTGATTTCTCATAGACACCTGCCCGAGTATACTCGGGACCCGTCTTTAATGGTTAAAGATACTGGTAGTATAGTCCTCTGTATCTGAGTCTCCCAGCAGTAAACAATTTTATCTCATAATCCACTTCTCAATCTTTTATAATCATGCTGTCTGAATGCTTGGACTGTTGGGTGCAAGTGTCCATGATCTAGAGTGACCACCCAGACCATAATGCCCATTATCATTATTATTTGAACAATCAGAGCTGCAATGATATAGAAAAGATGAATGTAGATTGTAAAATGGCATCGCTATAGCTTGTTCCGGTCCTTCAATCCCAATACCTCTATGATCTGCTTTGAAAAGTGAACCGAGAGAGAGATAATTGTAGGTATAGTCTGCTGCTATTTCATGTGTCAAGTTGTTTATCAGTTACCCAGGCACATTATCATCTCTACTTCCCTGAGTGGCTGATTCTGTGTGAGGATCAATTAGTTTGCTAGATAAATGTCTTTTCCAGACAAAATGACACTTGCATGCAAATCGGCTTTCTCATTTCGAAAGGTCATCCCACTTCTGTTTGCTGAAAACAGATAAACAGTTAACGCTTCCCACGTAGGGCTTCTGTCGTGCCTTTAAGTTCTGAGGTTTGCTTGTTTTTCACCTGTGCGCTAGATAACTATGCCCTTTAGAACCTCTTTGGGTGATTCGAAGATTCCCAACAAGTGGCCGGGAGGTGTCAAATTTTGGGGTCACTCTGGTTTGCGGTGGAGCTACGGATTTAATTCTCTATTCCCCCCCCCCCCCCACCTCACGTCACTCTTACCTCTTTGGTCACAGTGGTGCAACATATTGGGTTTTCTCTCCTCCCTCGACCCCCCCCCCTCGCCCCCCCCCCCCCCTCGCCCCCCCCCCCTCCACCTGGACTCATCTCTCCCATTCTCTCTCTCTCTCTCTCTCTTTCCAGTTCTCTCTTATTTTTCTATCTCATCCTCCTTGGTTATGGTGATGCAACAGATTGAATTTTCTCACCTTCCTCTTTCTTTCTCTTTACTTTCTCCTTTTCTCTTCTTTTCCACATGCTCTCTTCTCCCCCTTCCCCTCCCCCCTCCTCCTCCCCCCCCCCCCTCCACTGCATAGTGTTTCACGTAGAGTTCAATGCCTCGTACCAGCTGCAATCTCAGACCAAGTGATGTATAGCAACAGGAGGACTCAGCTTAGTGCCTTGTTTCAGTGTTGTTTTCTTTGTTTCTTTCATTTTGACTTCTGCCCAAGCTGTGTATGATCGATGTGTTTCGAATTGACGTCATGGATGAGAGACGGGGTGGGGGGGGGGGGGGGGGGGGGGGGAGGGGGGGGGGGGGGAAGAGAGAGAGGGAGAGAGGAATGATATCATAATGGAGACTAAAATGAAATTTTTAAAGACTGTTTTTTTTTTAGATTGTTGGAGTAGACATAAAGAGACTTGAGAAAGGGAGAGAGAGACAAAAAAGAGGGAGATGAAAAAGATAAGATTGTGAAGGAAATGAGGAGGAGAAGTATAAAAGAAAGAAATGTCAAAACCGAAATACTTAGCGAGACGAAGAGAAATGAGTTCAGTGAAAATAAAGTATATGAGAAAAAAAGGTTCAGAAAAACAATCTCAGTGAGTAAGAAGAAGTTTTTCATCAGGTGGGAACGTGTTAGAATGGTGCTTCTGTGCAAACTTTACAGACAACTGTTTTTTTTATGCCTCCGCCACGTAGTGGTGCCGGAGGCATTATGTTTTCGGGTTGTCCGTCCGTCCGTCCGTACGTCCGTACGTCCGTCCGTACGTCCGTACGTACGTCCGTACGTACATCCGTACGTACGTCCGTCCGCTTTCGTTTACGCAATAACTTGAGTAATATTTACTGGAATTTTACCAAACTTGGTCCAAGTATGAAGTATGATGGGGCAATGATTTGATTAGATTGTAGGTGAAATCGGCAAAAGGTCAAAGGTCAAAGGTCAAGGTCAAATCATGAAATTTATCCGTTTACGCGATAACTCAAGACTGTATGGAGCAAATTTCACCAGACTTTGTTGGAGGATGATGTATGATGGGACAATTACTTGATTAGTTTTTCAGTGAAATCGGACAGAGGTCAAAGGTCAAAGATCAAGGTCAAATCCTAAAATTTATCTGTTTACGTGATAACTCAAAACTGGATGAAGCAGCTTTCACCAAACTTGGTCCAAGGATGATGTATGATGGGACAATTAGTTGAGTAGATTTTAGTGACATTGACAAGAGGTCAAAGGTCAAAAGGTCAAGGTCAAATGCTAAAAATGTTGCTATTTCCCCCATATCTATGCAATGCCCGCAGTTATTTTCTTGAAACTTAGTGTAGACATGTACTACTGCATAAAGATTCTCCAGAGAGAGTTTCATGTCATAAGGTGAAAGGTCAAAAGGTCAAAGGTTAGGTGAAAATGTTGCAATATCACATTTCTCACAAATGGTTCAATGTATCTTCATGGAACTTGGTACATATGCATATACTGACTGGCAGGGATTATCTAGGGAATTTAGGGGTCATGGGTCAATAGTCAGGGGTCAAAGGTCAAGGTCAACTCCTCAAAATATTACTATTTCCCTCATATACTAGTATATGCAATAATTGCATTATTAGTTTTAAAATTTAATATATGTACATGTATTACTTAATGGAGGTTCTCTTGGAAGTTTCCAGCCAGAAGGTCAAAGGTCAAAGATTAAGGGTCAAAGGTTAGGTTTAAATAAAAAAAAAGATATATTTTGTACTGTAATTACACTCTTTCTTTATACCTTGAAAATTAATGCATAAACTTATAATAAGGTCGGTCAGAAGTCAAGTAAAAATTTTCAATTCCCCAAATATGTATACCTGTACTCTTAAATAGACAATTATAGCAAACCCAGTTCGTGGAAAGTGAACATTCAAGATATTTCTGATAAACCTGTTATTTCGATATTTTGCCAGTTATGTGAAACTGTCATCACACATTGTGAAGACATTGTACTATACACCTATTGGGAGAATCATGTATTATGGCGGAGGCATCAGTCGCCGTAGCGACATTTCTAGTTTTCTTTTAACCCAATTTCCCACTGTACAATTGGTTCTATACAAACCACAAAAAGAACCACACTACTACTCGTATGTCTCATCAAACAGTCCCGAACGTGCTATGAACTGGAGATCTTTTAGCATTTGAGGAATCACCAGTTATGATTTGTGGCCCAGGGCCACTGAAAATCAGTGACTGGCCAGCAAAATTTCAGAGGGCATATCTTTTGGTAGCTCAATTGTTCAACTGAGATTCAGAATATATTGTTCTATGTTTTTTTTTTTTCATTTACCACCACCACATTTCTTTCTCAGGCCACAAACATTTTAAATGTGATGATTTTAGTGGCCGGAATTGAGCACCAGAGAAGAAGAAAGCAAGAGGTTAGTGTCAATCCATGACATTGATATACATACTTTAAAACCCAATATTTTTCTGCTCATGAAACTTTTTTGAATTTCGAAAGAAGATTTGCGAAAGTAAAATGCGTGTAAAAGTGTTTGTCTACACATTGTAGTATACAAGTAATCATAATATTTCATGATCAACAATTTGCAAAAGTTTCATACAGCAAAGAAGGCCATTGGCTCATATTCGCAAAAGTTTCATGCCACAATTTTTTTTTTTTTATTTGGGGGTTTTACAGTGTATCCATTGGTGCCTACTGTATATTGCATTAGGCAGACTTTCTTCACAACGACTTTCACGACATATCGTCGTCCTTCCGGGCAGGTGACAATATTTTGTGAAGCCGTTCTGTGTGTGTGTGTGTGTGTGTGTGTGTGTGTATGTATGTATGTGCAGGGGCGGATCCAGGAATTCTGTAAAGAGGGGAGGTGCCTTTGCAAAATCAAAGGGGGGCACGCGCCCGATGTGCCCCCCTCTGGATCCACCACTGATATGTGTGTGTGTATGTGTGTGTGTGTGTGTGTGTGTGTGTGTGAGGACATGGCAGCAGACGGAGCACGTGTCGGTGCAGGAGAATGACCGTCGTGAAATCACCACTTTGGGCACTCAGAGAGGACACTGGTCTTGAACAAACACACTACTCAGTCCTCCTCGCGATCCGTCATCGGCCAAGTGTCAGGCTTTCAATCTCATTTAACCCTGATATATGGCTGATCAGTCATCCGTTCCCATGGCAACAGGCCAGATGACAGTCTCCTCCATCATAGTTGGGAAGATGGATTAGATTCCCACAACTTTTTCGGTGACTCCATCAGTTTCATTTTGATTGAGAGAGAGAGTGCTTGAGTTTCACTCTTTTTTTTTTAGCATACAGTAGTTGTGGACACTTAGGTCTACTTTTAACTCCATGCATGCTAAACGTGCAGTTGTGGGGTTTTTTTATGACCAAAGATCTACATCTTATGCCCATCGCACACTATACGACTTTGCCATGATTCGCTGGTTGTACAACATCGCAGCCGGAAGTGTGACGTCACCAGCTGGGCAAGTTTCCAGGCAC
Organism: Diadema antillarum; assembly: GCF_040938485.1. Classification (NCBI taxonomy): domain Eukaryota; kingdom Metazoa; phylum Echinodermata; class Echinoidea; order Diadematoida; family Diadematidae; genus Diadema; species Diadema antillarum. Next base: position 149,079 of record NW_027272429.1, on the reverse strand, counting down.
GCGGCTTGGTCGCAGTGCCAGTTGCGAAGATTTGGCATGCCACATTTTCACAATCGGTCGTGGACTTTCAGCCAGTCATGCTTTACGTGATATGTACTGATACCAGGTACAGTCGTAAGCCTGGCCTTGTGGTCTGATCGCCAAGTGTGTGGCATCAATTCACTTGACCTGTCTTGCTTCCAGAGTTAAATGTTTGACCGATAGGATCATGTCATGTGTAGTGGGCTTTATACACCTTGTACATCAGTAGGTCGACCCACAAACAATGGGTCCTCGAAAGCGCAAACTCCACAGGCATGCTCTTGGTTTTTTTGAAGCACCAGGTTATTTATGGTGTAGCCATCTCGAGTCAATGACTTTCCATATTTAGCACAGTTGAAGTGTTTAGTACCCTTTAACATCCTTGCAGATTCTTTGTGTGTCATTTCTCTCCCACTGTCTTGTACTTAAAGACAGTCTCATCATTTGCATGAAGAACTTGATTGCAAAATGAGTTTACTCTATTCTTGTTGATTTGAGATTTTTGCAATCAAAGCTGCTTCAAAACAAAAAAAAAAATGATTAAAAAATATGGGATATTTTGTAATCGTAACTATGTGCATATTCCTTGTTAAATTACAAGTGGGGTATCCCTAGAAAGGTTTTATTTTGCTTGATCTAAATATATACTTACTTTAAAATGTTTAAAAACGGTGCTTAGCCCATTTTGCATTGAAACTCTTCATATACTAAGTAGTGAACCCTGGATATCAGAGAGCAGTAGTTGTTACATCCGTATCCATTATCAGTGTTGAATGTAGCAGTGGCTTTTTCACAGGCTGAACAAAGAACATTTTTAAATTGTCACGTATGATACCTGAATGTATTCTGCTTTTGTGCATTTTTAAAAAGGAAAAAAAAAAAGATTTTGAAGTATCATTCATTGAGATGAGATCAGCAATTTTTTTTCTGTTTTCTTTTTTTAGAACTAGCTCTGAAAATATCACCCAATGGTTGCTCGGAAGAATAAGGCAGTTATTAAAAGCATCGTCTGTAGATGGAATCCGAATATTTCAGTTGCTACATTGTAAATTCCCTATATAATCTGCTTCCAAGTTTCTTGTTTGTTGGGTGCCTTTTGTGTTAATACTCCAGGTGCAGTCAGGTGCAGTAGATTAATCATTAACCCATCCAAAGCCGTAAAGACAATGAAGAGAATTTCACTTAAGTAAAACCAGTTTGATTGATTGGTTTGTATTTAAGTACAAACAAATAGAGGCACAGCTATTTAAAATATTTGTTTTTTTCTCTTTTTTCTTCTTTTATGATCATGCCTTTGAAGTGTGTGAAAAGTGTGTGACCTTGTCCTATAGGCCTACCTTTTTTTTCAAGAATTTTCCCTTTCTCTCTCTCTCTCTCTCTCTGAGAAAAAGAAAAAGATATTTTCATGTTTAATATCTTTTTTAAAGAATGACTGACTTGTACAAAATTTTTCATACTGACACTCAGGACTGACGGGGAAAAAAAGTAGAATTCATAAAATATCTGTTCTTGAAATGTAAATTTACAGTTCATCTTAACTGTTGAAAGACTGGTGCCATATTTCACATGTAACAATATTAATTTGTTGCACAAATGCCTTGCACACAAAAAAGAAGAAATAAAAACAACATTTTGCAATTGCAGCCCACTTTTTAGAATTGAGGTTTGCTTGCATAATGTGTTGCAAAGTCAGGCACGATGGAACTTATTTTGCAAGGTATACAAAACTGGCAATGTACACAACATGAGGCCGCTCCTTCCGAGTTTTCAGTATGACATGCAAATGAATTCAGCACTCAGCAACTGAACAGCAGCTCTGCATCCAATGCTTTGGACACTCAATTTGGACGGATCCTCTCATACGTTCACTTTTCATTAAGGCTGATGTATCGGTCTGTTGGATCTGCACTGCATATGATTTGCATATGAGACTCAAGCCGATCACGAACTAATCCCCATGTGAATATCGGTGTATAACTTCTGCCTCTCGAGGATGTATCATGTGTGCATAAAATTTGAAATCATACAGAGCTATATTTACTGTAATGAAACCGGGCCGATACTCGGCAAAAAAAGAAAACACACACCAGAAAGATGCTCTGCATTTCACATTCTTGTTGTGAGTGTGGTAGTATTACTCTAGGAAACGTTCCTTTCCTCTCCCAGGTTTCTTCTACTATGAGATGGACACCACCTCTCCTATAATAGAATTCAGTTGCGGTCCAATTCTGATCAAGAATGCATGTAATTCTGGAAGGCATCACCTTACTCCATTGGTCACGCTTGATTTCATCCACTTCCGCTAGCACTGCTTCAGAATACCGCATGCTCCATATTTAGAGGCAGCGAGTGGTGGGACTATGTGACCGAAAGGTAAAAAGAGATATATATCGCAGAGTTCGTGCAAAATTAGGATGATGTTGCACGAGGGGCCAAGTTGTAATCAATCTTGGCTGTACACATGGTCCCCGCTTGCCTTTCTGTTGCCAGACTCCGCTTTTGAGATGATAACCGATTGTTCATGAATGTGCCAGCGAGATATAGCAGGAACATTGTGGACTGCAAATATTGTGCCAACAGATACCAAACTGGTATAACTCTGGTTTGCAAAGTGCCCAGGGGCTCAGTATGCATCACCCATTGAATTGTCTTTCCCTCTTATTTGGAAGCTCCCCATGTAGTTATGGGCGGACGTCCACTTGGGTGCGGACAAGCCCCGGAAGGGTTGCGGAAGAAAATTGTGTCATTTCGGCATCCTGTCCGCGACAGACGCGGAATAACTTTGTGAATCGGCTTGTCCTGGGACATTCCTAGGACTGTCCGCGGACTGTCCGCGGACTGACTGCAGACATTCCTAGGAATCACTCCGGAAGAGCGCGAAATACCTCGGAATATGCTAATCGTAGCCGGGCAGCGCGGAAACATCTAGGATTACACCAGGAATGAACGCGGACAATCAGGATGCCTTCCGGACAACACAAGTTAGGCATGCGGACAAACTGCGGACAATACCAGGAAAATGGAAAGGTATAAATTTGGCGCTGACTTTGACTTTTCCTCATTTGACTGCTAGCCGTCATTGATGCTTCTTGTTGTCAGGGATCACTCCAAAATCTTCGAGTGATCCCTGAGGTCACTCCATAATAATTATAATAATAATAATTGATATGATTTATATAGCGCCAAATCCACTCTGCAGAGTGCTCTTGGCGCGGAAGGAAGAGAAAGTGAAGGAGATAAAGTGAAAATGAGTGAAAATGAACATTTTCACTCGAAATTCACTCCAATTTCACTCTAAATTCACTCTTTTCGTGTATTCACTCCTTCAAGAGTGAATATTTTCACTCGAATTTTTTTTTTTTTTACAGAGTATATGTATTCTTTATTCCCTTTTTTAGACCTGTGCTTTATCCATCGTGAAGTATTGTATACATGTTTTGTCTGAAACTTTGTCTGATTTCCTTCTTTTTTTTGGGGGGGAAGGGGGGGGTTCAGCTGGGCTGTCAAATTGGACAATCGATTTTATTTCCAACTAAAACAAAAAGAGAAGATAAAATTATTAGGTAATAACAACTACGAAAATCATTCAGGTAAAGAATATTTCTGAAATGATTTGTGATGCTTAATGTGTACTTAAATATATACACTCAGCAAAAAAAAGGGAAAAAAAAGAAAGAGAAATTTAACACTTTTTCGAGTTCATAATTTATTGCTTTTTCTCTCATTTCACTTGGATTTTGAATTGACAGAAAATTCTTCATTTTCCTCCATCATCTTTAGCTTTCATTGTTATTTTGGGCTTCAAAGATATTACATTGTAATGAGACCACAGGTATATCTTTGCAATTGAATTCATGATTTTTAATGTGATGAATTTGTCTTTTGTTCTAAAATGTTGTATCATTAGAAAGCATTCACGTATGAATAACAACTTGTTCATATTTATATAATACATTAACATTTAGCCAAAAATTCTATGCTTTTTTTCTGAGTGTACTTCCACATACTTTTGTGATTTTTCAGCTGCTGGGCTGTCACATGGGACAACCTAGTTTGTTTGCAAATAAAATACGAAAACAACATAAAGGAAAATGTGATAGTAAGTAATAGGAACCAGAAAAGTCACTCAGATTAAAAATAATTTCTGAAAAGATCAAATCAACATAAACTTACTAGGAAGTTAGGGGGCTGATTTCACTTCTTTCTGGTTGCTTTTGGCACAGTCTCTACTACCTTCTTCTTTGCCTTCTGGGACCGGAAATTCCTTAGATTTACCTGATCTTCATCACTAGACGAAAGGTGTGCCTGTGATGGGGATATTTGCATGGGGGCCTCGCCTCCCTTCTTGCTCATTTTGCGTTTCATTGGCATGACGCTCGCGGAAAGTGTCGACATTTTCGTGTCTGGATCACAAAATTTCCGCATCGGTTCCGGACACTTGCATATATAGATCCGCATCGGCTCCGTGCTGTCCTAAAACATTCCTGGTGTCTTCCGCTTTCATTCGCGAAGCTTCCCTACACCGTGGGATTCTTTCCGGAGCTTGTGCGGAAGGAGCGGAAGGGTTCCGGACAAGCGGGACATCCTCAGGACATCGTCAGGACAAGTCGCCGAAGGTGTCAGGAAGTTCATTTCCGCGTCCAAATTTTGGTCTCGATCAAAATTTGGACGTGGAAATTTTTCTCTCTCCCGAAGGTGCGGAAACGCCCGGACATGTTTAGGACAGTGAGCGGACACGTTCAGGAACGTGCGGACAGGTTGCCGAAGGAGTGCGGAATACCAAATTTGCATTCCGGGTCTTGTCCGCGTCTTGTCCGCGCCCTAGTGGACGCCTGGTCTATGGCCATTGTATTAAAGTTACATTATTTTAAAACCAAATAGGTTTATAGATATCATCAGCGAAAAAAGAAAATAAAAAGATATATATACCTGGGGTCACTTTGACCAGTACTGACATTACATCAGCAATGGCTGATGGAGGGTGCCCCCCCCATTTATTTTTTTGTTAAAACAAAAGAATAAAAGAAAAAATTGGGGTGGGGTGCATGCGCCCCCCCCTTAATTTTGTAAAGGCGCTCCCTCCTTATCACGGAATTCCTGGATCCACCCCTTCATCAGTGACACGTGCTTCTCCACGCGATCGCAGCCAGAAAATTGCCGACCAGTTTCAATTACCTTCTTTCATTTTTAATTTTTCTGTATATATACACACACACACAATAAAGAGGCATGTTTATCTTTTCATGCGTATGCTTCACCTATCCATCATGCATGATGTGGGGCCACGCATGGACAATAATTTATGATTGACCGTCAGACCGGAGCGTATTCCTGTTGCCTTTAAAGTGCCAACAAGCTCCAATTACAACCGCCGCACATTTGCGGTGCCTTCATCTAATGGTTAAAATTGCGAGATTGTTCATATATTTAATGTGAAAGTCTTTGACTAATTTTTTTCACAAGTGGAGCATCTTCAACAGTCTCACACTCTGTATATAATAACTGAATGATGTCAAATATTGAGCTTGAAATACAAACAGACAGAAATACTGACAGATATGTCTGAAAAATGAGAGACTGGGGAGTGCTAATACACGTGCTCATTATATGTCCTCATATTCCCATATGCCCGGCGGCTACCTTCCAATGACGTCTCCTGTTTGTGCGGAGTGTTTGCCATTGCCGCCATGTGGTGGTTGTAATCGGAGCTTGTAGGCAATTTAAAGGCAACATGAACGCTCCCCCTGTCTGACGGTCAATCATAAATTATTGCCTTCGCATGGCCACCCTTCGTGCGTTATGGACGAAGCATACGTATTTGAAAGATAAACACACTTCTTTTACTGTATGTGTATGGTATACAAACACAGAAAAAAAAATTGAGTGAATAAGAGGGGTAATTGAAAACGCCTCGCCAAGTTTTTGGCCGCGAACGCGTGGAGAAGCACGTGTCGCTTGATGTGCACGGCAGGGAGGGCCAACGAGGCTCTTTTGAGGGCCAGCTGGTGATGGGTTGATTAATGAGCTTGAGAGCCCGGGAGGAATATCATACCACCAAATTCTCTGCTCCAGTAAATCTGTCATCTTCCCCTGGCCACAGGGAAGACGATTTCCTCTACGTTAGTTTGGAGGAGGGGGAGGAAATGTAGCTGAAGGTTAATGTCTCAAAATCTACCGAACACAGCCGAGCTCCATGTTGATGCAAAGTGCCGCCTCATCCGTACAATGTAACAAAGAATACTTCGATGTCTATTAACCCTTTTAGGTCGAGTCCCGAGTATACTCAGGCAGGTGTCTATAGGAAATGCGTGTTGTAGCAAAATCAGCTCGTCCTCAATGAGTTAGTAGGTGTCTATTCTTTACTATTCAGAACTAGTTGCACCGGGGCAAGGTGAAGCTGCATCAGGGTGCTGGATTCACAGGTCCGTTTATCTAACATTCAAATTCTTTATCGGTATTCACCGAAGAGCACATGTGGTGCTTACTTATTCAATCTTACAGTTCATGTTTCCATAATAATCATATTCTCTGTGAAATTTTTCATGGTTTTGTTGTTGTTCTCTAAATATTCATTGGCCTCACTGTACCGACCCTCATCATGGAAAGTTCTTATTTGTGATGCATGAGTTGCACAGGAGTGCATGGATGTGAATGTCGGATGATCGAGGTTTATTGTTTTGAAGACAAGAGTCAACTCATTAGAATCCAGCCCCTCGGCACTGCTCTTCTTACATCATCTGTAACACTTTACTAGATAAAGGACCTGTGCAATGCAAAGCAATGCAAACACATGTTAACTTTTGGTGTTTTGAGTAATTGTACCATAATCGTCACTTAAAAAGAATATGTAAACACATGCTGTATATGCTACAATATTTTTCATGCTGCTTGAATCTTTCTACTGTTTTCTTCTTTTTTATAGATTACTTGGATTGACCTGCAAAAACAAACCTTGAAATATTCCAGCCCAAAATTCATTTGAATACAAAAACAAGTATGTAAACAGGCTAGTTAGGTCTGTGTTTCACTTAAGAAATGGTGCATTTCAATGTCTTTTGTTAATAACAAATGACGAACGAAAGTTAATGAAAACATCGAAACAAGTTAATTGGAAAAGGGTAGGATCGGAGATGGTAAGTTGGAGGGGTGCAAAAATGGGGGAAAGGTTAGGGGGTTGGATAAAGAGAGGGTCGGGACCATGATGGGCTTTGGACCACACCCCTCTAGTTGAGCTCACAGATGGGTCATTTTTTTATCCTCTCTTTCTTTTTTCTTCAACATTTTTTTCAACCATGGCAGCAGATGTCGAAGGAAGAACGTAAACATTTCTCCATCTCAATTTCAGCCACACCCTTCCTATCTTGCGTTTAATACCAAGCCTATATCTTCATCGATATGGCCCCCATTGCACTCGAGGTGATAAAGAGAGAGAGAGAGTGAGTGGTTTGGAAAAGGTCATCCAGGGGATCTTAATGTCGGCAATTTTGCTTCCCCTCCAGCATGTGCGCAGACACGTGCTGTACGTCTTTCGGCGGTAAGATTGATAATGGTGCCAAAGTGAAATCCTCGATTTAAGTTTTCCGATACATCGAATGCAGATCATCTCGCGGCAGAGGAAGTCGTGCGAATGATTAATGTCACACTTTTTCCTCCATGGGCGATCCCACACATACGCACATGCACACACACACACACACACACACACACACACACACACACACACACACACACACACACACACGACTGCATGTAGACAGCTGTGTATTCTTAGCCCTCTTGTGGCCGCCAAATCAATACTGGCATTGATTTTGTACACAAATAAGCTGCCAACAGTCGTGAGGGTTAACGCGACCACCTTTTGCTTGTCAACCTATGTCTGCAGGTTTGTATGTGTGTTTGTGTATGTGTGTATATGCCACATTGTAATGTTCTGTGACCAGCAACTGCAGTAGCATAGAATTTTTTAATCTGCACAATTTTATGTATCTATGCAATACCTACAGACAGTCGTAGAATTATCTCAAGGTCAGTGGAAAACAGTTTGCTCTCTTTCTGCTTTCAGATATCAGATATGCAAAAATCAATTTCTTTTTTTTCTTCAGCTGTTTGAAAGTATATATCCTGCTTGTCAAAATCAGGGCACTCTAACCCATTTCATCCTACACAGTAGATTGGCCAAGGTTAAAGAGTGAAAGAATCAATCGTTGAAAAGCTGGGAGAAGAAAAGGAATAGCAACCAAAGACTGGTTCGGTTGCAAGTGAGGTGACAATTTTGTGTTTCACAAGTCGTATCCAAAGATTTGAAAGGAGAGTCAAATGTCTGCAGCCAGCATGGGTGAAGAGTTTTGCTTATTCGGCTGAAAGTGTCACAATAAAGCGGCATCTTTTCGCCGCTCCCCAAAAGGTTCACACTGCACCTGCCATAGACTGTAGATTCTTGTGTAATAGTGAATGTCTCTATAATACTTAACCCATTGAAGACGAGTGCCGAGTATACTTAGGCAGGTGTCTATGGGAAATGCATGTTATAGCAAAATCAGTCCATCCTCAACGGGTTAAAGGTCTCTTAACGGATTGGCACTTCATAGATTTTTTTTTTTCATAGTAGTGTCTTAGCAATCATCCTTTAAGAAACACTCATATATTTCTCTCTTTTTTTCTTCAATTTCTGCTTTTCATAAGTTTGACAGAAGCTGTGAGAAAGAAGAAACCTAACATTTAAAAAAAATAGGATGAGAATGAAAGTGAAATTAAATCCTCCCAATCAACTTTGACAACCAAACAAACTATATATATATTGGCAAATTAATGAAATATCTCCATTAATGATTGCAATTCAAAGTGGAATCAGAAATAAAATGGAATCAGATGAATTGGCTTGTAGTGCGGGAGGCAACCTTACTACATTTTTATTAGTAAATGTGAAGGTATCATAAGATCAAGCTGATGTTTTCCACACTTATTTAAAGTATATTCTGTTTATGACTGATACCAACTTTGAATACAGTAGGCTGTCTCTTCAAAAGCTATCAGAGTTAAAAGTGACCAGTGTGCGAAACAGATTTTATTAAATGAAAAGATGTCTCAAAGACATACCTAATCACACAATTCTAATAAAGATAATGTTCTGTAAAAACTGGAGCTGAAAACACTATTTGCCATACATTTTAGCAAACCAAACTATAGAATGACATAGCAAAATAATTTCTCTTCCAGAAAATTTATTAAAAAAGACTGAGGATTGGCTGAGTTCACCCATTTCACCTATTTTGAGCCCTCACACAAAATCAGGGTGTGCAACTTTTTCTTGGTTTTGTGATGTACAGTCACAAATGAGCTGAGTTAATTATGTTGTCAACTCAGAATTGGTTCATTTCCCCCAAGGCCAGAAAAATGTAGAGTCTTTGGTTGATAAATAGGAAGGTACAAACTTTTATCCCGTAAGAGCGGTCTTGTCATCAAGCAGTGTGCTATGATTTTGTTTGTATTTTCAATAATTATATTCATTGCCAGAATTACCAACAATTTGATAGGAAATACTTTGTTGATCTCCATGATTTGTTTGCATTTTTTTCACGCAGTGCTCTCTCTCTCTTCATGTTATTCATGCCTATGTTTGACAATAGCCTGTCAGAAGACATGAGGAATTCTCTGCGAGCAGAGAAGCGAGAGACAAAAAAATTGCCGATACGCATCTCTCCCCAGCTCGTTGTGGGAAGAAATGAAAAAAGGAGAAGCAAAAGTAAGCGTGCAGACGTTTCGTAGCCTTCTGCCTCTTTGCGGACAGTGGCCTCCCAGTCAGGCTTGCGTAAAAAATCAATTCCTCAAATATAGCTACACGGCATCTGGCAGCAACATCGGGCACTTGATAAAGACAGAAAGAAAAATGGTTATTGAGATGCCAGCAGTGTCTGTTTCTTTGTAATCATAACATTTTCTTTTGCGACCACGTTATATTTAGCCACAGTCCCCACAGTTGGTTAAGGTAGAGCAAATCTGCGGTCTTTTTGTTTGTGACTTTTACAGTATGCACGGCGTAGCGTGTGTTAGATAACGTGCAGACAGACATTAGGATTGGTAAAAGGCTGACGTAATAGTGGTTCGTCTCTTTCATGTTCCCATGTGCGCATTTGTTTGTTAATTATTTCGGGGGATGATTTCGTGGAGCTTGATTGTTTGTTTGTCATTTCCTGTCAACACCTGTGACGGAATCTCTCTTCTTTTATGTTTTTTATTGTTGCTTTTCTGGAAGTAAACATCTGTTGTTTACAGTTATGCACTATTGGTGGTCTTCATTCTCTCTTCCTGTTTTGTTTAGTTTAGTTTTGTTTTGTTTTGTTTTGCTTTCCTTTACTTTGTTTTGTTTTGTTTATCATTGAAGGACCACGCTAGTCCATGTTGGAGATTATAATTACAATGAGAGAAAAAGTGATCAAATCTGGGCTCCATTTCATAAAAGATGTTAGGATAGCAACTCTTGCTGGAATGGCAACTTCCAGTAGCAACAGCCAATCAGGAAGCTGGATTCTTGTTGTTACCATGACAATTGCCATTCCAAAAAGAGTTGCTATCATATCACCTTTTTATGAAATGGGGCCCTGATTGGTAGAATGGCCATTGACTTTCCACATGGAAACAGAAAGTTACAGAATCCTGAAGTTTCACATGTTTTCATAAAATGGCATTGGAGCTGTCACTGGGATATATGTCTGGAGTATGATACCCACAAATTTAACTTTTTAGAGACAACTACATGAGTGGGTGAATTTGCATTTAAGAACCACAGTAACAGTTCTCAGGAAAAAAATAGTTTTTTTTTTTTAATTTCCTTCTTTAGAGACGATATAAGACATACAGGAGGCAATATATTTGTGAGTTGTTGATTTTGGGAATATATCAGGCAACTTGTAAAAGTCGGGGCGGGGGAATCACTGCATTCACAGTATGCAGTCTTGAGTAATCAATGATGATAATCACCTCCATGACTACCCTACCTCCCCCCCCCCCCCCCCACACACACACACATGCATACAGGCAGATAGATAGATGGATAGATAGATAGATAGATAGATAGATAGATAGATAGATAGATGGGTAGATAGATAGATAGGTGGATAGATAGATAGATAGATAGAGGTAGACAAATAAGACAAGAAGAAGCAGAGAGATAGAGAAAGCTGGAAAGACAGATAGGGAGACAGATGTATATATGTATATATATATATATATAGAGAGAGAGAGAGAGAGAGAGAGAGATATGGAGAGTGAGAGATAGATACATGTAGCTGTAATAGAAATAGATATGGATTAGAAATAGTGGGTATAAAGAGATAGAGACAGATAGGGAGACAGATATATATAAATACATATATATATATAGAGAGAGAGAGATATGGAGAGTGAGAGATAGATACATATAGCTGTGATAGAAATAGATATAGATTACAAATAGTGGGTATATAGAGATAGAGACAGATAGAAAGAGAGAGAAAATAGAAACATACATATGCATATAAGAGAGAGAAGAGAGATACAGCGATAGATAGAGAAATATAGAGATATGCCTATTTAATAGGTATAGGTAATGGTGGATCCATGTGCAGTTCTTTTCATCGAATGCCACCTGCAGTACATGTGGATTGGAAGTGATACTTTCCCTAGGTATAATGAATGGTTTGATTCACAGCTTTGCCTTTAATACTTATTTGTACCAGATCGTCAGTTATGTTCGAGGTACCGAAGGTAAATGCTTTGCATAAACACTCCATAAAGGTCAAATATGAACCTCTGTACTAGTTTATTTACCAAAGTGACATTTCATGAAAGCAAGGTGATTCACTATTTATTTCAGTGAAATATGTATGATACCGCCGAGAAAAAAAAAACGGATGGGCAATTAGACGACAGCTAGGGAGAATGTATAGCAGTTGATTTGTTTCATCGTTTTTGCCCGTTCTGTGCGATGTTTTTTTCGGAGCCACTACATCAGTATTATTAATATCAGACTGCACTCCTATGCGATGTGTCATCGCTAGTTTAGAAAAAAAATGGCAACATTAAGGCCACTAATGCACTCGTTGATGTGTGATGATACTAGGATTTATCCATCTGACATTTTCATCCATCTCATGCTCTCAATTGTCCTTGTTCCCCCCCCCCCCCCTTGTCCTGTTGGGGTGGGGTGGACTCCATCCAAGTGTTTCCCTATGTTGACAGAATTTCACACGATACAAAATTCTACTCAGGCACTTCGGTTGTTTGTTTGGTTTTTTTTTTTTGCTTGAAAACAAAAACAACCTGGTAAAAGGCCGATCGCTGGATGGAGGGGGGAGGGGGTGAGGATGAGGAAGGAAAGAAAGTAAAGGCAGAAAGAGAAAATGCATTAAAAAAAAACAACCAGTGACAAGAGAGGACACACGCAGTCAGTCCTTCTTGACTATGGATATACAAGCACAAGATGCTTTCAAGGCTGCCTGGCTCTCATTGTAAACACCACTATTATATATGCCACTATTATATGTTTTTGTGTTCCATTTTGCTGAATGAATGGCCTAAATTGGCCTCAATTAATCAATTAATCCACCAAAATATGTTCGACAAGTTTGGAGTTAAGGCTGAAGCTATCAAAGCAATGACAAGAGGGAATAAAACAAGAAAATAACAGAGACGACACAGGGAGGAAATAATAGATAACCTACAGAGCAGATTTACATGCAGTAATTCTTCTAAAAAGAGATTGAAGATATAATTGTTCCTGCCAGCTAGGAAAATAAGGATATGAAAAGAGACAGGGAAAAGAGAGAAAAAAGATATGAGAAGTATGATTTTGATGTATAGGGGTTGTCCATTGCGTTTGAAATGAAAAATGATGTGAAATGCGTGAATAAGTGTAAGACAGCAATTTATAGTTGCGATATGAGATTTTAGGGGAGAGTATAAGGGAGAGAGAAATACATATGTTCAGAGTTTTTGTAATGAATTCACAGCCACCATGCAGAGAGATGAGCCGAATACGTGGAAGTGAGGAGAGAATGAGATGGGGAAGAAAAAGGGAGGGGGAAAAAAGGCATTGCAGATTCGTCAGCCAATCAGAATGCGAGCTGTGCCACAGACAGAGCCATGGCACACACAGTGTATTCACACCCACGGAAGCCCATAACATAACTCCCCCTCTCCCTCCTCTCGGTGTATATAAGACTCCGTCCAATTGTTGCCGGCACACACACAAACACCAACCTTCCACTCAGTCGCTCGAGCTCGACGCGATTTCCCCTCCGCCGTCGCCGTTGCTGGAACGACACTAATACACACAGCTGGCTGTCGTGTCAGTGTCACAACGAAGCGAAATCCCGTGCCTTCACTTTCTGTAGCAAAAGACAAAAGAGAGAAAATTATCAGTATTTTTGTGCACTCCAATTAATAAAACAAACAAACGGCGAAACACGCATGGTGACTGCCTGTCTACCCTTCATCAGCATTATCAAGACGGAGCTTTTCCTCTGAGAGATTGGGAAGAATCTTGCGGTTGTCGCATTTCATATCTGATATTTTTTTTGCTGGAAACTTTGTGGAGAAGAAGAGACAGCAAATATGCCTGCCTTTATCGCGGCTATCGTGTAAGTATATTCGATAAAGAGTAAAAAATCTTGCCCGAAGAGACTGGTGATAACTTTGTTCATATCTTTTCCAAATTGATTTGCCTAGTTTTCTTCCCCTACCGCTTTTTTAATATGTTTGTTTTTTGTTTTGTTTTTGTCAAGGAAATGACCTTTTATAATAGTGTTTCCATTCTGCAGTTTATATTACTGGTATTTCTTTTTTTCTCAGAAATAATGCAGAGTCTGTTTTTATGTTCGTTCATCGCTCAGCATTAGTATGGATATTTCTATGCTGGTAGAAGACAAATTTTGTCGCAGATTCCTTGCCCAGCTTTCATACAGTCAATCTCGTGGTCTTCCTTCATTCTCTATTCATGGGACAGCGCAAACCTCCCAGAAATAACTGAATCATAATTAATGGCTTGCAGACAGTTTCCATGGCATCTGCAGTCTTCACTCGTTACTCATTCTCGACGGGGCAAACCACAAGAAGATGTGAATCATAATTTGCAACTTTTGGCAGTCATGCTCGGTCGTAATATTATATCAGTTTGCAAGTTCTGAGGAGAAGTTATGCGAGTCGTGACATGATTTCTGGGAATATTTTGAGAAAGGAGGAGTGAGGATACTACATTTTTTTAAGTATCCCTCGAGTTCCCTAAAGTGTACTTTATCTTTTTTTTAATTTGATTGTTTTCTTCTGATGTATTTGAGTTAGAATTAAGCATTGGTGCATTTTCAATTCCATTTGGTGCCACTGTTTAGTCTGACTGTAAGTGCAAGGCTCATGAATGTAATCTTTTGTCAGTGACACAATCTGAGTAATAGCAATCACATCCTATGCTGGTCTTATGTCAAGTTTTATGTTGCTTGTGTGTGTACAACTGTAATATAATATTTGTGTGTGTATGTGTGCATGTAAATTAATCCGTAGGGTAAGAAAAGCATACAAATTGTATTTGGCAAGTAATTTTGTGTCTAACTGCATTAATATGGCTTTGCCAGCGGCAGGTAAAACAGGCATTCCTGTAAAACTTGTTATGGAAAGATGAGCACTCATCTGTATTTTGAAAGTCAGCCTACGTGATCGAGTGTGAATAAAACATTTCTTAATTCACCTTAACTTAACACCTTCGAGTTAACTGAATATATGTATAATGTTTGCAAGCAATTGTCACCCTAAACCAGCTGATATCTTTTTTCAGTCCACCCACTTACTTTGAGTGGCTTTGGCTTATTTCTTTTTAGACCCAACAAAGGTTACTGACACTTGGAGGCTATTTTTACATGCAAGGGGGAAAACTACACAGAGAATTTGACTTGTGACGTCATAATACCTTTGATATTTGCCAAAAAAAAAAATGTGCTCAGGTTGTTGCTGTTTTTGTCATTGTGGTTTAATTGTTTTTGGATGGGCACTCACTATCAGCAAGGCTTCATGTACTACAGTGTTTTTTGAGGCTTACAGCCGCCTACATTTCCTGACGCCCACGCACCATTAAGTGGATGAGTTAATCTGTCCCATCGATGCTAGTGATGTATTTTGGGACAATATCACCTCAAATCACCTCAGTCTTTCATTCTCTCTCTCTCTCTCTCTCTCTCCCTCCCTCTCTCTCTCCCTCTCTCTCTCTCTCTCTCGCTCTCTCTCTCTCTCTCACTCTCTCTATCTGTCTATCTATTTATCTATCTATCTGTCAATCTATCTGTCAATCTATCTATCTATCTGTCTATCTGTCTATCTATCTATCCGTCTATCACATTCTGTCTATCTATCTATCTATCTATCTATCTATCTATCTATCTATCTATCTACATGTATCTGTCTGTCTATCTATCTATCTATCTGTCTGTATATCTATCTGTCTGTCTGTCTATCTATCTGTCTATCTACCTATCTGTCTATCCATCTATCTATCTATCTGTCTCATTATATTAATGTATATGCATTACCTACAATAATATACAGGTATAAGTGTGTCTGTATGTGTATTTATGTTAATTTATGTGAATGTGCCTGTGTGTGTGTTTGTGTGTGCATACACATAGCAGAGCAGTGTACATATATCTCCATGGCTCCTCACGTTTCCTCTTGATATAATGTATAATAGTATTTCAAAAAGGATTTTATATTCACCTATCTCTTTACTTCCCAGACAAGTACTCTCTTTCATTCGTATATATTTCTTATATTTCTCTTTATTCCCCTCCCCCCTCTCTCTCTCTTTATCAATAGTTTTATATGGTGATGATTAGACCTTAGCCTATTAAATGCAGCATAAGAATCATGCTGGAGATTTTGAGAGTTTCCGGCAAAGGAGTGGCGGGACCACGATTGGTTTGCCGTACGTCCTTCCAGCTGGTTTAATTGTGAACGATCGTTAATCACACTTCCGGGCACATTACAGCTATATTTGTCAATGGTGACTTTGACTTGTAATTGTGTCACAAGGTTTATACAGTAACCCACTGTTGCCCGCTTGGAGCTTCTAAAGGACAGTGCTAATAAATCATTTCACCGCCGTAATTAATCGTTCAGAGAAGCACTGATTTTTAACTGCCTGTATGATGTGTCAGACTGTCTCCCCGCTTCATTACTCAGTCCTTGGAAAGCGCCACCACTCAGGATGCCCGAGACTTAGATTCCACGACATTCCGGAATTTTCAATTACCGGCGTGTGATCTGATGCGATCACACCTGAGCTAGCTCACGTGAAAGGAAAAAAATTGCTTGTTGGTCAGAGAGGGAAGATGTTTGCGTTGAGTAGTTGCCGTAAAGGCGTTGGTACTTAGTTCTGCTTGATGCGGTGGCAAAATGGTTTCTGTGAGGGTCACAAAAGGTAGAATAAGTCCCTGAGTTTGTCAATGTCAGAAGTAAGCGTTTATCTGCTCGGTGGACTTACATACCTTTTGTTGATGCCTTCAACTTTGGTGAACATCTTCCAAATTCGAAGCTAAAAGCATTCAGAGTATTTGTGTTTGAGATGTAATATGTATGGCAATGTTTTTGATGAGTATGTAACTGTACATGTGGGAAAAAAAGTCTAATGATAGATATGATTTATGGCAACTTTGCTGATGTAATTAGAAACACCCATCATTTTAGATTGATTCCAATTCCCTCTGTGACAAAGAAGCAGAGTTTGTCTATTTTCCTATCATTTATACCTTTAAAGACTCCCACATGAGCGATTGTGAATTATAGATGATCTCAGATAATTCACGGTATCACAGAACGTTTTCAGGGAAAATCCGAGGGCCACCCAACAGATTAGCATGCGGCGGAAATTATTTGTTCCGGATTGGTAGGATTACATGGGGGAAGAGAAATGGGGCTTTAACTTTCCTTTCTTTCCGCTTCAATGCATTTTCCCAGATCAGCTCGTAATTACATTTTCCACCTTTCCCTGCCTTCTACCCCCCCCCCCTCAATTTCCCCGCCCCTCCCCCGTATTTTTGCCTCATTAAATTTCTTGATGCATCTAAGATGATTTGTTATTGCAGCGGGGGAAAATATTGTATGTCCGGAGTGATGAATTGATATTTGTGTGGATGGTGGCACCAAAAAAAAAAAAAAAAGTTGTCTCTTTATATTCTCAATTAAAGTAGCGAGAGGATGAATTCCTGGCTTGGTATATCAGCATGCATCGATGAAAAGTCCCCCTTTCCAGGAATCCAGATATGTTGATTTATTAATATGTTAATAATCAGCTCTCTTTTACTGATGGGGAAGGATCATTGTGTGTATGTGTGTATGAAATATGACTGTCTGTATATTGAATTGAATGGAATTGAATTGAATTGAATTGAATATGCTCAAGATTACACCAGTCCAAGTACACTCTAGCCAAGTACAGTTTACTGTTTCTTCCTTATCCATTTGATGGGATTTCTGATGTTCTCTTTTCCAAAACAGGATTTGGGATCTGGGCTAATGGGGAAGGGGGGGGGGGTGGAAGGGTTGGGTATGTGGGCAGTTTTATTAGGTTTTTGATATACTCTTAGATTTTGGATTGGTATCTTTTAATCTGCAAGGTGTTTTTTTTTTTCCTTTTCTTGCAAATAGAGCAGGCTGCATTGAGTCCAGTTCATCCCACATTAACAAGAACTATTAACAAAATTGCATTTCCTAATCACAGCATACTCCCGTTGCTCCATGAAGTATAAACTGCTAAAAAACAGACAAACAAACAATGATTCATCAAACACCTAGCAACATGACATGCTTTTCATCTTTGAATTCTCTCTTCAGGTAGGAAAGAATTCCTCATCTTTGCCCAGGGTTCTTTTTTTTTATGTTTTCATATGTTGATTCCTTAAGTCAATGATTCTCGATGCTGGCAGAATGCCTGCTCTATGGACATGAGAATGAGAGGGAGAGGGTTAATAACAAGAGGAATATCCTAGACACCTGTTGGACAGCTGTGCTGGCGTTACAAAACAAACTGGGTGGGATTTTCTGGGAAACTCCGCCATCTCCTCATGCCACGTGTCCATGGCAGATTTACAGGGCAGGAAAAAGAAAAGAAATAACCAAACACCAACGTACCATTGCACCGCCCTTGTTCTATTGATTGCTGAAACACTTGTCGTGACGTTGTCACGAATATGCTGAACAACACCTCATCAAATATCTGCACCTTGCTGATCAAACCCGGGGATGCGATTTCCAAAGGCTGCCTGGTCTCACAATTCCATCTTGCAAATCACAGATTGTGTGTTTGTTTTTTAATAATTTGTAAAAATGGGGCAGTTACATATCTCACCTAGGAATGACCTAAAGTTCTGTGGCAGAATATTCTTGCTCGTTGAAATATTAGAAAAAGCACCAATGTGTACTAGATCGAAATCTTTTTGAGCCTTTAGTTTTTCTTGAACCTGTTGCTTTGATATTTGAAGTTGCTTTTTTTTTCAGACTGTTTTTAACCCGTTGAGGACAAGTCCCGAGTATACTCAGGCAAGGGTCTATGGGAAACGCGTGTTGTAGCAAAATCAGCCCGTCCTCAGTGGGTTAAGTGTATCATATTTCCAGGGGTGAACCTTCCCTGGGCATCAGATTTTTGTTGTGTTTTTATTTAAGACACTTCTTGATTCACAAACTTGACTATGATGAATCTACTAAAATGTGTGCAAAAAAAAAGCTATATGAGAGCAGAAGTGGATTGTGTTTCTGTGGTGTGTGTGTGTGTGTGTGTGTGAGTATGTGTATGTGTTTTATGATTTCATGTTGGGTTTAACATAAATATGAATTTGTGTGCATTTGTGTGTATGTGTAATATCTTTGACATTAAATCTATGCTTGAGAATATTGAATTGATATTTGAACAAGTCATGCAAATCATGCAAGTAGCTGAGTATAGTAATATTGCATTACGTTAACCCGTTGAGGACGGTTTGATTTTGCTATAACATGCATTTCCCATAGACACCTGCCCGAGTATACTTGGGACTCGTCCTCAACGGGTTAATTGAATACAGTTACTGTTATACAAATATTAGATTTGCATTCAGTATTTTGACAGAAATTATAATTTGCATATCATGCTACTCTCAAGTTTAATGTTAGAAATATTTAGCTTTGTCCATTGTTAACTTACATTTGTTATATATTCATAATTGAATCTGAAATTTTAAACAATTGAAATCAAAAGTGAGTGTGTTATATTGAAAGTTACTAAGAGTTCAGATTCAAATCAAATTCAGAATCGAATGAAAACAAAATCACTATTCACTGAAGGTATATAGTAAATGTATTTGCATTTATTCTTGTTGTTTTTATGTGTACAGTGCCTTCACAGCCAAGATGCAAGAACACCACCCCGCCCCGCAGCGCAAGCCCCTCAACCGCAGCACGAGCAGCACCGATATGTACATGTACGAGAAGAACGAGGGCAGCATCTCGGACTCGGCCGCCGAGCAGAGCAGCTTCGAGGGGAAGAAGAGGCGGGGCAGCATCGCCAAGGTTGCCTCTCTGGTCGGTCTCTCCAAGAAGAGCAACAGCACCTCCAACCTGGCAGGTGAGATGTCAGAAGGCGACCACACCCACCCCATCCCCTCCGCCCATTCTAATCCCTCCGACCACTTCCCCCCCCCCCCCCCCCCATCCATCTTATCATGTAGAAGCTGCAATGTCAGTGATTCTATTTCAAGTCAGTTCAACAAAGTTTATGTCCAATCAACAAAATAAAACATGCTTACATAACTGATAAATGAACAATGTAGAAAGAGAAATTACATTCTGGTAATAATTTAATAACTAGTATTTCAAAAGTTATAAAGTAGCCATACAACAATGAAAAATATGTAGGCAACATAATGATATAAAATAAATCGGAAATGAAAAATCCACTTGAAAGGTGGGCATTTTGGTCTGTAGATATAAACATATAATAGGAAAAAAGATGTGTGGATTCTAATCAGTAATGTCCATTCAATACAAATAATATCCATCTGGACGAAATAACTGCATCCCACTGTATCAGAGCCCCTAGAATAGCCCAGCATGTGATGATGATGATGGTGATGGTGATGGTGATGATGATGATGATGATGATGATGATTGTGATGATGATTATGATAATGATGATTCTCAGCATTTGTATAGTGTCATATATCTGTTGTAGAAACATTCAAAGTTGCAGACTCCTGCAAGAGAGTTAGCAGTTGAATGCCTGGTGAAACGTGTGAGTTTTGAGTGAGGCTTTGTTCGAAGCCCATCCCATATGATGGGTTGGGAAGGTGAAAGTTCACCTGACGATATCCCATTCTCTCACTCCCATGCAGGCAAGAAGCCGCGGGCCAGCATCCAGCGCAGCGAGGAGGTGCTTCCCATGGAGATGAGAGATCGGCTGCAGAAGCAAGCCAGTCGAGAGAGCAACGACGGAAGCGTCTGCAGCTTCGGCAGTGATAGCTCTAGTGGGTGAGTACGGCTTGCCACTCCACACGATCCTCGTCCATACGAGGGTCAAAGGGTCAAAAGGAGTTTATGGTCACGTGTTGACTCAAGGGTCAAAGGTTATATGCATAGTTTCTTCATTCATCGACTTTAATGAGAGATGAAAAAAACAAGAGAAGTAAACAAAAGCCAAGAGTTAATTCCAATCTGTTGGAATGCGTGACATATTTGTTATAGTAGTGTACATTCTAGTGCTATGCTCACATACGACTTCTCCCATGCACTCAAATGAAACCTTGAAAGTGACTCCATTATTATCAAACTCAAAGATCCTAGTTCAAACATAATGTAAAATAGTCTCAAATTAGCTGAGAAACCAAAAAAGAAATTAAGGATTTGAATTAAAAATCTAATACAGAAAATAGTAAAGAAATGGCACACACACACTCATGCACACACACACACATGTATTTATATATAGAGAGACAGACAGACAGAAAGATAGATATTTTATGCGTGTGTTTATATCTAATACACCTCGAAATCAATGCTCTATATGAATAGGAACTTCATATCTCCATAAGATAACATGTTCTCATCTTGTATCATTGCATTGTTCTGTTTTTTTCATTCGTGTAATGTCAGGTTGTGGCTCCCAGCCAACTTCCGATTCGGAGGCGAGGGCCAGTTTACCGACTTCCTGGACGGACTGGGCCCCTCCCAGCTGGTGGGGCGGCAGGCCCTGGGCTCGCCCTGCATGGGGGACATCCAACTCAGTCTGGTGGACAAGCGGGGCAGCCTGGAGGTTGAGGTCATCCGGGCCAGGGGCCTTATGGCCAAACCTGGCACTAAGATAGCACCAGGTAAATTTGGAGATATATCTTTCCATCTATATTTCTTTGTATATGCATCACGATGCATGCATGTGTATACATGAATATGTGACATTAATATATTTGCATATTCATGTGTTTCACAAATCTCATACATATCTCATCTGAACAGTCAGTTAACAGAGTTTTAGAGTGAAATAAAATTGAGCAGAGATTTGCTCCAAGCGAGTAGAGTGCTAGTGGCTGTGAAATTGTGTTCATCACTTTCATAATTTTTTTTATATATTCATCTGATACAAAGTGAATATTACTGATACTGTATGACAATGTAATGATCCCTACCCTGTTCCCCCAACCATGTCTATCCTCCTTCACCCATCTTCCTCTACCAATCTTTCTTAACCCATCTTCTTCAATCCATCTTCCTCTGCCCATTTTATCCTACCATCCTCCTTCACCCATTTCCCCCACCCATCTTGCCCCGCCCATCTTTCCTCTCCATCTTCCCCCACCCATCTTGCCCCACCCATCTTCCCTCTCCCATCTTCCCTCACCCATCTTTCCTCACCCATCTTGCCCCACCCATCTTCTTCCACTTCTCACTTTATTGTGCGTTGTCTCTTCCTCCTCCCAGCTCCTTATGTGAAGGTGTATCTGATGGAGGGAAAGCGTTGCGCGGCAAAGCTGAAGACCAAGACGGCGCGACGAACGCTGGACCCACTCTACCAGCAGACACTCAAGTTCATAGAGGAGGACTACCGGGGCAAGGTCCTGCAGCTGACCGTCTGGGGCGACTACGGCCGCCTGGAGCGTAAGGTCTTCATGGGCGTGGCACAGATCCTCTTGGATGAGTTGGACCTCTCGCATCAGGTTATGGGCTGGTACAAGCTCTTCAACACGTCCTCTGTGGTGGACATACACCACCGGGGCTCCATCTCCTCGCTGGAGGGCTCCATGGCGTCGCTGGTCAGTGCAAAGTGAGCCCCCTCCCTGTGGTAGGAGAGAAGGGGTCGAGGGTTGGGTTTGATCCCTCTTGGCATAGTCCGTTTGCTGCTGTTTAACTTTCCCCGACAGATTTGGTTCGTTGGTAGTGAATGAATCGAGGACGACGGGGAAGAGCGACAAGAGAAAGGAAGCGTCACCGGAATAAGGGCAAGGCGTGGCGGTTCCTGTCATCTTTTCTTTTCATCATTCATTTCAAGTTTTTGTTGGATGGGGGCAGCACAGGAGATTCTCCTGCTGAGATGTTCAAGAGTTTGGAGGTTGTCGTTTGGTTCTGTGGTCGGCTCGAGGGCATCGACTGCGGAGTGACATTCCCAGCACCGGAGCTCGTACGTACGTAATGAGGCATCATCAAATTCTTGCAGCCTTGCCTCGAGAGTAGAAGTGTGCAAATGTGGGAGAAAGTTTGCCCAAGGAGTGGGTAAAGTTGCCCCCAAACATGAACTGTCCTCTCTCATTCTTACTCCTGTCTAGATCAATCACAAGTCTTAACAGGTTCCCAAACAGTCCTAAAAGTTTTAATCTCTTGAGGTTGTTTCATACAGCACATTAATTATTGTTGCAAGGATGACAAGTTCTTTGACCGTGTTTAGAGGCTGTCATCCCACGGGGGGCAACAGCTAAGACCATCCCAGACACTGGCTGGGTTGAGGTGCAGCATGTAACCATGTCTCCCAGATTACAGTCATCTTTGGAACAAGATAAAAAATGAAAATATGCATAATACTGCCTACCTATATAATGATTGCACAATTTCAAAGATGGGGGAAAAAAAAACCATAATAGTAAAAACAACAGTAGGGGAACATTTGCAATAAGATTAGCTTGAAGGGTCGCTCCAGAAATGTCTTTTCCTGTCTTGAAAGGACTTTTGGAGGTGCAGGAGATAGGATCTTGTAACAGTAAATGTGTTTCGCTGCATGTCACAATACCTCTTGGTATCAAATACCAGTAAAGTGCCTCAAGTACCCAACAGTCGGAAAACGGAAAAAAAAAATTGTAAAACCTCGGCACCAGCAAAATAAGAGGTATTATACATAGCCCCCACAATCAATGGCGTCATAGGGGGACATGTGATCCAGAGAGGCGGTCCGAGATTGGTTCACCAGTACATCTGAATATTTAGATTTTTCAGTCTTGTTTTGGTATATCATAAGTAATTATTCTACTTTTGAGGTTCTTTATAAAAGTGTTAAAGTGCTAGGCAGTGACCATCCTATGGTCCGGCAGGTCTTTTTTGGCCAACCAGTGGTCATTCGCAGTTGGTTGTCATGGCATCAAATTTTGTCAGTGGGAACATTACTCTGATGATAGTGCAGGAGCAGTCCGAATCACACCATTAATGCACTTGTTAATCACAGCGGTCCCTCGTCAGTAGAGAACTTCAAACTTCGGAGCCAATGGCTTGACTAAAAAATTCAAGTATAGAAATATCTCTCTGAAGCTGTCATGTACACTTTGTTCTTTGAGCTTTATAAAACTAATAATGCACACTTTCCATTCCTAACTTGACAGTAGTACAGAGCCACAAAAAAAGAATGCGAAAAGATGTTGAGGTCATTTCTATCATACCATGCTGGGTGCATCATGAGTGGCAGTCTCTCTGGATATATAATTTAAAAGTGTAAAAACTCTTGGATATTCCTATATTTCTGATTTTGTTGCAGCCACCACAAGTTTGATTTTGTGTCCAAAATTTGTTGGGGTCAATCGAGGACGTAAACGACACGGGATGTGTTCTGGCAGAGGCATGCAGAAACCACATATGCTTTATAGAAAGGATAAAGTAACAGGGGGGAAAAAATCACCTTCAAATATTCCAGTCATATGTGCAGAGGAGCCTACCATCTACCTTTTACCAGTATATATTAACATTCCTACTCCCCTTTCCATTCTTGTGAATATGTTTGAGAATCTGTGCATACCGGTTGAGACGACCATTAAGAAAGCTTATTATACCGCAATGTTGTCGGCTGTTCGTTTGTTTGTTTTTTCTATCGAAAATGTATACTCCTTTTTCTACCATTTATGTTTTCTACATTAAAAAGAGAGTAGAAAAAAGTAGTTAAAATATGATCCATAATCACGTATGTTACACATTGAGTTATTCTGTAAGTTACATTCTTCAAAAGTGCATTCCTTTGAACATTTAAGGTATTAACGTAAACGATATATATCAAAGGAAATAACTGATGGTCATGATGTCTCAGACTTATATTGTGGGATGATTTGTATGCTATGCCTTTGGAAGAAACATTTACATGAACTTTGATTGGTGGGACTATGATCAAGTAATTTGTAGAACCCCTCCCACATTTGGAATATTTCCTCATATGCAAGTAGGTAAACTAAACAGGGCAGTCTAATGCTGTGTTTTATGGGGTTCAAAGAGGCATTAAACTTGAATTTTTTTTCAACTTCTTCTTTCGTGAGTGACAAGAAATATTGCATGTGGGTGCTGGAAACCCAAGAATCTAATCATGTGAAACGGAGAAGAGAAGAAGTTGAAGAGTGCTCGTGTCTGTGACGGTGTGCGCTACGCATCGCAAAACGAGATTCTATGGAACGTAGAGTAGATGGCAGTACGCTAGGTCTCAGACCGATAATGGATGTTAGTACAGAGCGTAGGAAGTTTATTTCTCCTTCCATCGTACGTAGCAAGCCGTAGAGTGTCGCAGTCTCGTGGTTAGCGGCAGAAAGAGTGTCGGATAGCAGACTTCATCCCCTACGCTCGCTCGTGATGGTAGGCGGTTAGAGCTGTTAGGACGGTGTGTTTCTTGGTGTTCCTAGAAATCTGGCTTTGTATTTCTAAAATGGACATTTCCAACGCAATAAGACCATCATGAAAACTACAATGTGTAAATATATATATATATATATGATATATATATCTCAATGTTATATGTAAATATAAGTATCAAGTAGGTCAATTGCTATGGAGCTGATAGATAAATGCTTATAGTGCTTCAGAATGGTTCTTTTTTTTCTTTCATGAGAAACATAGCATGCCATTCTATCAGATTTTTTTTTTCAGTGTATCTAATGAAAATATTACAGTCATATACCAATTCTAAATCACTAAGTGTCTATTTTGTTGGAAAAAATTCAAACTGTGCTAATATGTGCAAAGACATGTGGTATTTTTTCTGAAAATTGTTCTATTTATTAAAAAAAAAACAAGAAGAAGAATATGAGGAAGATCATTGTATGTGAAGTTGAGTATTTGCAAAAGTGGCTTTCTGTGTACAAGACTGGGAATCTTGTACGAACAACGTGTTTTTCTTTTTCGATTTATCTGTGACGTACATGTCTTCAACAGACTTAGGCGCAGTAGTTATATAAAATCAATGTATTCTACCAAAGAGAGAGAGAGAGAAAGAGAAACATGCGCACGTGAGACCAAGGGCGTCTGATGTACACTGGAGCCAGCACATTTTGCTGCATTTAGAGTTGGGTCATTGGACTGCAATTAACTACCATAAAGAAAGACAAACTAAGGAGTGGGGGGGGGGGGGGGGGTCCAAGGGGGGTAGAAGAAGGGGATTAGGTTGATACTTAGAATTGGACAAAATTAGCAAAACATGATGCACTAGGTAACTCCAGCTCATCATTTTTCGAGGAACTGTTCTTGAAACTCTAAAAAATAAGGGAAGCTACCCAAGCCCAGTTGACCTTAAAAAAAAAATAATCAAGAATTGCAACCACATCTTAATGTTACTAACTGTCTAGGACACTCCATTATCTCATGAACTTTGAGTAAATCTGGACTTGCATTCTTGAGAACCCAAGGGGGGATAAACATATATATATATATATATATATATATTCTTTGTGAAAGATGTATTTTGAATCAGAATAATGAGCAAAAAAAGATTATTTGAAGATGCGTTAAGGGATTTGGACAAGCATGTGGAAAATCCCACTGATTTGTTTCTGCAGCGGGTTAATCATTTCTAGCACAGGGGGGTCCTCAAAATGGTCATCTCAGTCATATTGATGTGTCACCAATTGCATATGTGACCCGCCACAACAACAGGATCTTAAAGTTGCTGAAACCTGAGCAGAGAAAATCGAGTTTGAAGTCAGATCGTCAAAATCGGTCAAAACGGTAGGATTTCTGTTTTTGCCATAATTTTGTAGTCTGATGTATCGTCTATCATCTGCCGAAATATCGAAGCTAAATGATCAAAGGAAAGGCAAGAAATTAATGTTTTTCTGGGCCTTGATTTTCTGACTTTCAGCGGAACAGAAACATGTCCGAAGATTTGAATTTAGCATCACAGATAGACTCCGCTCCTAGCAACGAGGGAGTGATCTTTTTGGTCAGTGCGTGGCATCCTGATTACTGATTGGTCGTGCGTAGACTGCTTGTGCTAAGCTTGAATGAACATCAGAACTTGGACATCTCCTAGGTTTTGCCCCACCCCCCCCCCCAACAATTCTTGGGTAGCTGACCACAAAATGTATCTTATCCCTTTAAGAAATCTAAAATTTTGCAGCCATGTTCATTCACCACCTGCGGTGCCTTACATTGGCAAAAGGAAGTTAGTATCAAAACGTCGGATTGTTCTGTACGCGTGGACAGTTTTCTCGTGTGAGAGTGTGAGTGTAAATGATAAAGTGAGATATGTTGATATTATGTACTTGCTTCCTTTTGCCTCGACGGCATTACAATTCAACAATTTCAAAACCTAGGAGGTACAAATAGGTGTAGAATGTATTCCCTTTTTTGAGAAAACAAATGTTCTTTACATTCCACACACACACACACTCACACACGAAGAAGGAAAAAAAAAAGCAAAATGGAAAAAGACCAAAAAGAGGGGAGATAGAAACGCATTTGCATATAAACTTTTTAGCATGCATTTTTCCAATCTATTTGTCATTTGTATTCCAGATTTTCTTACCTTCTTAAACATAGATACTTGTATATGGGGATGGAGTGTATACTATGAGCAACAAGAGAAGAGAGAGAGAGAGAGAGTGTGAGAGAAGCTTGCGAGTGAAAGGGTTTGTGTGTGTGTGTGTTTGTGGAGAGAAGATGCTAATATGTAGACGTGAACACAATGACATATGGAGGATTTTCAATTCATGTATTATTTATTTGTTAACTGCTGACAATATTGTAAGCTATGAGCACTGTGTTCGTGTCCGATTGTCTTGACATGTGTATATATGAACAAGATATAGGCAGTTTACTATGCTAAAGTATAATATATCTCTGGAGAATACATATTATTATATTAGGCTAACCCTTTGATACTCAGTATGCATATCTGTATTTTACTGGTGAATGAATATGTCAGTTTTTGGTCTCATCATGAACAATGGCACACTTTGGCAACCAAACGGATTGGTACGTCAGGTCAGATTAGCTCTAGCGCGATAATGCTTATATTGTATGAGTATAAACCTACTCGATACAACTTGTGAGACTAGCTGTCCGTAGTATAGTGTTCCGTTTAAAAAGTAGCCGCAAGCTGTAGCGTATGTAGGTTAAAATGTAGGCATATTGTATAGCTCTTTTCCAGCATAAAATTCAGCTGTGGACTGTACAATATCCTCTGACTCTCAACTGATATATACAAGTATTATATATGAAGAATATGCAAATATGTAATGGATATTATGAACTATTTACTACTTTTTTGATGATGATATCAAGTGTATTTCATTTATGGATTGAAACAAAGCTAGACAAAAACATGTTGTTTATTCATTATCATTTAAGAATTCCCAAATTATGACAATAAATGTATATGTTACAATTGAATATTGCATTATTCCATCATGTGTGTATTTATATGTAAAACTATGTATCAGGTATAATGTATTTATGTATGTATTTATATCAGAACTTATGTATGACATCTTATATTAGTAAAAAAAAATGGGTTGGTACCTATTTATTGTTAGTTTCAATGTTTTAATGTGAGTATGTGTATCTATGACCTATGTCCACTGACATATTGGTATCTAGAAAGACAAAAAAACAAAAACAAATATCTCTGGGCTGCATTTAGTGTGCCATTTCTAAGACTGAAAAGCAAAAATGGCAGACATTTTTTTAACTCTCAGTCTTCATGCAAATACTTTATGAGTTCTCATCGAGAAATATCAACCTGTCAGCATGTGCATGCATCGGCTAGTCTAGATACCGATGTCACTCGCCTTCCCTTACTTCATGCTAGTGCATATGTAATGGGGGAAAATTTTCAAGTAACCCCCCGCAAAACGCTTCACGGCCAATTATTGCATAACAGATGGAGTGTGTAAAGAAAGCTGAACAGACACTATGTGGAAAAAAAAGCATGTATCAATTTCTTTGAAACCGTATAGAAAAAAAATGCAAAAAAACAAACAAACAAAAACAAAAAACAAAAATGCTGGGGGAGGAATGAATAATAGGCATGGTCATTACGTATGATTGGTTGGTAGAGACTTCTTCACCTACCAGACCTCCTGTTACAGGAGGAATGCGGTAATTAATTGCAGCTGAAAACCGTGCCGAAGCTTATGAAAAAAAAAAAAACTGATAAGAAAAAAAAGGCTTGTGTGTAGTTTGCTTAACAGCTTCCAAGAGCATAGGTGCACAGCAAAGGCATAATATGTTGTGGAGATATGTGTTGGGAGACGGTTGCCATGGGGATAGATGATTACCAGATGGGATGTTGCTGTGGACGACTGGTATCGAGTCTTTAGCCATCCTTTATGGTTTACATTAATTTCCAATAACGGTTTCTTTGCTGCTGTTGCGTCGTCGTTTTTTTATTAGATAAATTGCATATAGTGTCAGGGACCCTAAGAGACATTCCAAAGTACAACATGCTTGCAGAGTATCTATGAGGTAGGCACCAGGTTTCACACCCCTTCTTTTATGGTGCTTGTAGCTTTTCAAACATACAGAGCATGTAAAAGACTCTCTCATTCACTGGCTCAGATAAACTCCGATGAGGCTCATCTGGAAAAAAAAAAAATATATATATATATATATATATATATATGTTTTGACGCACAAAGTCTAAAAGTTATCAAAAACATGGGTAATATGAGCCATGTCAATTTTGTGATCACTTTGATGATTACTCCAAAAATTCCAGATCTTCTAATTCTCAGTGATCATGGCGAAAGAGATTTTTGATTGGTCTTCCAAATAATGAATACTTATTCTCCCATACACCTGACAAGGACACAGAGAAATCTGATGAGCCAAAAAGGCAATCTTCTTTCCTTTCGTGCCACAGTCTTCAAGTCTGGATCCACTTGGACAGTGCGAATGCATATTTCATATTTCAGACTTAGAATGTCTTGTAGAGCATATCTATCCCGGATCCTCTCTCTATTACTTCATGGGAGAATAAACAAGTTGTCCTTTCCCTTGTAAAAACAATGCACGCCCAACACCCACACACACAAATAGAGATTCTGTGTTTGGTAAAGAAAAAAAAAAGTCAACTACCAATTCTATGTCATTTAATTGCTACAAGTTCTTCTATATTACTGATGCACCCACTGTGATGTATGAATTTGTGAGCATACAACAGACCTGCCTCCTATGTTATACCATAATGTCATGTTCATCGGCATAGCACAATACAATTATGATGGTGCATGATTAAATGGGAGATCTGGAGTGATCAGGGACATTTAACGTTACTTTATTTGAGCAGTAAGGAGATTTATGACATGCATTTTGCATGTGTGCTGCTCGCAAATTCTTTTCTACAGCTTGCGTCTGTGCATTGTCACTAAGGTACCCTTGAAGTAATTTTTTTAATCAGATCCCCCACCTTTTGCAGAATTTCTTTTCATTTTGGTCACTCATGTGGCTCAGATATTATGCAATACCTAAGTGCAGCTAACAGAACTGAGCTTCAATCTTACCATTTGAGGAGGTATACCTTTGTGATTGCTGTAGTGTAGTAGGTGAAATTTGGACTGTTTTTCCCACGCCTCTGAATGTTTTGGAAAATTCAAGGGGTGAACGTCTCTGACAAATCATAAAGCTGCTGTATTTTACAATATTGTCGGAACCAAGTTTCAGGATGCATGGTAGCTCAAGCATGTTTATCAAAGCAGAGTTCAATTGTCTTATGTTGTTCTTCAAATTACCACAGACTGGGAGTATTTTGCAATGTTGAGGAAATGTGGACAAAGTTGGGATCCAGTCGCTGGCGAGTAAAACGCTTCTAGCCGTGTCGCAAAGTTTCACAGGTAGATAGATTCACAGAGTTGCTGGCTTTTGCCCAACACATTGCTGGTTGGCCATCTTCATTATTTTGTTTGTTTGTCATTGCTATTTTGCTGCCAAGCTGTAGCCAGATGCTTCAGAAGTAGGACAAAATCTCAGCAGTTCTTTTTTTCCAGTGTGTCAGTGTGGCCTACCACAGTCAAAAAAAAAAGAAAAAAAAAAGAGAGAAAAAAATAACTATGGTTGGCTTTCTATATCCCATGGGACCAAATTGTGAACATTGTTTTGTCGGTGGAATTAATCTTTGACGATGACATTTTAAGAGTATTATAGAGGATATCTTGCTTCTTTTTTATTCCTTTTTTTTTTCGAAATCCACTCTGTGGAAATGAACAGGAGTAGTGGACAGACAGTATAATAATCTCTCTCTCTGTAGTCGATTGGTTTGTTTCAATACCAGTGCTAGTCGAGTAAGTTAATTTCATTAATTGTTCTCATGTATAAATGAATGTAATGGATGATACAAGACAAAAAAAAAATCTGATATGATATGCTAATTTCATTGACTTTCATTGACTGTGTATAACCATCATTGATGTAAACAAGTGAAAAACCATTTGTTTACTTTCTCAAACAACACTAGCAGAAGTGACTGTAATAACGTTCTGCACAGACCTCACACTGAGTTACATCAAGATTATTCTCCAAATATTTTGTTTTTGATGTATCGAACTGTATCCGTAATTTACCACTTACTTATCATTTGTCATTAATTTCAGATATTCCATTTTTTGTTTGTTGTTGTTCTTATTAATATTATGACTTATTAAAATGTTTGACTCCCTATAATGAAGAAAAGGAAATGTCTTGCGCTTGCCTTGTTCTGACTGTTGGTTTTATTGTGTTTGGGTGATTGGTGTGTACGAATATGTTTTGGGTTTATATGGATGACATAATCAGAAAATGACAAGTTTATTTGTATGCAGAAATTTGTGTGTATTATATACACCTCAAAGGTATAATCGATTTAGTTTGTAGTCAATATGGTTTTTTGGGTAGAATAGGATGTATTTTTATATGAATTCATTTTTATTGTTTTATGGACATATTCAAGGGAATATGTTTTATATCAATATAGATGGAAGAAAGTTGTGTTTGCATTTATGAGTGTTGTATTTGTGTGCATATTTATTCATGTTTGTCTATTTGTAAGTGTGTGTGTATGTGTCAGTGGTTCATATCAACAGCACAGCTGTATAAGGAACTGTTCAAGTAGAACATATGTTTATATGAATTCACGTCTATCTGATTCAGTTTACATTTGGCATGTGGACACATGTATATAGGAGTATATGTTGTATATCTTTAAAGGACAGGTTCACCTTCATATACATGTGGATTGAGTGAATGCAACAATATTAGTAGAACACATCAGTGAAAGTTTGGGGGAAATCGGACAATCGATTCAAAAGTTATGAATTTTTAAAGTATCTGCGCAATCACTGCTGGAGGAGAAGACTACTACAGTGTATGATGTCACATGCGTACAACGATATAAGGAAAATAAAAAGAGAATATCACAAAACTTGACTTTTTGAATAAAGTGCACATTTCTTTAACTTGTTACTGACGTATGTTAGGGGTAATATTATTCCCCCTGACTTCTTAAAGAGAGAAGTCGAGTGTTCTTTTGTTATGTGAGAAAAGTGAGAATATCTTGAATTTTCTTTATACTTTCTTTATATCGTTGTACACATATGACATCACAAGCTATAGTAGTCTTTTCATCCAGCCGTGACTGAGCAGAAACTTCAAAAATTCATAACTTTTGAACGGATTGTCCGATTTCCTCAAACTCTCATTGATGTGTTCTACTAATATTGCTGCATTCACTCAACCCACATGTCTATGAAGGTGAACTTGTCCTTTAAGGATGGATCTAACGTGTGTTTGTATGTGTGAATGTTATATTCGACTGTGTAGGTGTTTATATTTATGTATGTGTATTTATAAGTGTGCGTGTGTGTGTGTGTAGCAATCAGAGGTTCATGTCAACAGTTACGCAAGTCACAACACACATCACAAATAATGTGGTTGATGTCAGAGGTGCCGTGACATTTGCTCCTGCGACAATTGCTCCCATAACATATCTGCACGCTAAAGCCAAACATAAAATCTACCCACAAACATAAATCTAACCCTAATCCTAATCCTCACATCAAACTAAATCTAAAACCCTATCACAACCCTAACCCTATGCTATATAACTCTAAGTCCTTGGAGAAAATAAGACCGGAGGAATATTTGTCGCAGGAGCAAATGTGTCACCGATGTCAGAGTAATCCCGTGATGTCATAAAGTCTTTGAAAATCTCACTTGTCGATTTCTATCTACGAATAGATTTACCAAGTAAGCGAGCACGGTCTTGGAAGAGAGTATTATGGCATCTTGTTTTGTTTTGTTTTGTTTTGTTTTGTTTTGTTTTGTTTTGTTTTGTTTTGTTTTGGTTTGGTTGGGTTTTTTTTTCAATCAAGCTCTGAAGAAGAGGAGTTCTGTCGCAGTTATTATGACGCAATTTCCGTTCGCTTCGCGTGCACGCAATCTAAAGCTGAATGAGACGCATGAACAAAGACAGAAGCACACACCGATGGACGCTGTATTGTCATACAAGGCTTGATGTTCCTGTGAATACAATGAAATTATTTGATTTTTCTTTAATACTTCATCAGATCATTACTAACCCAAAAACAAATAAATAAATGGGCAACGGCTGGGTAGAGGTAAGGTGTGGTTTTCGGAACGTTGAATATCTATTTATACCGTTTCTATACACGTAACTCATGGAAGGGGAAAAAGTATGGTATCGGTGAAATGGCATGGAAAAAACGTGACAAAAAATAATACGCAATTGCCATGTATATAAAAACATGCGGACTTTGCCCAATATTGGATCTAAAGTAACATTACATGTAGCAAATAGTCATCTGGATATCTTGTTCTGCATGTTATTTGTTTTATAAATACGATGTTCTTTCCGATGTGACTGATCTGGGGCCTGTTTCATAAAACTTTTCATCAGTGACAACTGCCACATTTCTATGACAAATTTGCTCTCAGCCAATCAGATGTAAGGATTTCAGTAGCTTGTCACATCTATGACAACTTGTCACTGATGACAAGTTTTATGAAACGGGCTCCAGGTTAAACATTTTTATCGTGAAGATAGAATACGTTCGAAGTCCCCTCAGAGTCATGATGATAATTATCTTCATTTGGACATGGTTTAAAAATAAATTTAAAAAATGGGCGCGTTGTTGTGTGTACAGAATATGAGGAGTTATAATGAGTAATTACTGCGAGGTGTCTGTGACCGACGTGTGTATGTGCGTTTGTTTGTTTGTTTGTTCTTCTATGAAAAGGAATTTTAAAAGGAAAGATAAAAAATCGAATTTTTACGTATGTCATAAAAACAAGAACACTTTGCAGAGTGAAACCAACGTACGTCCGCCAGGCTATGGTGTGAAACGAAAAATGTGCCATCAGGGAGAACCAATTGTTTCGTCATTGTTTATGATCTACGCGCAAGCGCATAGTTTACGCGCAA
Organism: Diadema antillarum; assembly: GCF_040938485.1. NCBI lineage: Eukaryota > Metazoa > Echinodermata > Echinoidea > Diadematoida > Diadematidae > Diadema > Diadema antillarum. The sequence continues at coordinate 114,935 of NW_027272429.1, read as the reverse complement.
TATGACAGCCCGCGTTAATTGCTTGGCACGAAAATCCTAGCAACGCATTACTTCTTGTCGTCCGCTCTATAGTAGACCTATCATTACAGAGTGTTTTTGGAAAGCTGACAGGCTAGACACAGTTTGTTATACTCGCCTGCATTCATTTCGATCCGCATTCCAAGACCCGCTGATAACTACATTCGGAGAGTCAGACATTACTTTACGGTGGACATTGATTTTGAAAAGGTAGGTCAAAGTTGTGTATAGATCAATGCGTGCGCGTGCGCGTGTGTAGAACTAGGATACTTCGATAATTGCACAAACAAACGGTAATTTTATCTTTTTATACGTAGCAATTTGTTTAAGTATTCTGTTCTGATTAGGGCCTATTTTCAGTAAATCAAATCCCAAGAAATATCTCACAATGATATAATGTGCAGGGATGTATCTGTTTTGGATAATACTCTAGAAGTGCATATGAAAATACCCTTATTTCAAAATCTAAGAAACATATAAAAATGTTAGAAACTTCACTCATACATGATGAAAATGCTCTGTCGTAAGGCTACCACGGTGAACTTGTCTACTCAAAATCATTTGAGTAGACAATTTTAATCATGTTACCTGGTAAGTCAGCCAGAATTCCTACCGATACGTTCTCTACAACAGAAGGTCGTTAGACACGTCACTTGCGCCTGGGGAGGCTGATTTTGAAAGTCAAGCGAGAGAGTGAGAGAAAAAAAAACAACGCACAGACACCCAGACATTATAATTGCCCACACACGTTACATGATTTATTCACTTTGTTACACCATCTCGCGTTATTCATGTCTTTGTTGTCAGTAGGCATATTAAATCAAAGTTGCAGACTGTTATTTCTATAGAAAAGATGTAGTACTAAGGAAATTAAATAAAATTTCAGTCTGTATGCTTATTGACTGAAACTGGAAAGGCAGTCCGAAGGTGCGCAGTATGTGGGATAGGTGTTTATTTTAACTGAATAGGGCCTAAGCCGATTCCGTGAATGCGTTGGCGTATTGGCTTTATGCATCATTCTGATTGTTAGTTTGTTTTTCAATGCCTTTGCTAACGCCAATTTCATTAAAAACATTAGATTCACAGTTTGTTTCGCTCGTTCGATAGAATGGTGCACAATTCTATCGAACGAGCGATGATTAATTCTATCGAACATGTGATGATTAATGAGAATGGTCATGAATAATAGACAAACTGTGCTTATGGTTGCTTTGGTCACGTAATTCCATCATAACACTCTATTAATGATGGCTTTTATGTCCCATGATCACTCTGGAAATTCCGTTTTCTTTGTCCACTAATCAATTCGTTGATATCTGAAGAAGAAATGCTGATATAGTTTTAATAGTGAGACTCTTATAAAGAGCACATTTCTACCTAAAAAAGATACTCAAGGCGCTATAGAACAGAGTACATGTCACGTTACGACAGTATCACAAAAAATAATAAGACAATAAACCAACAAACAATAGCCCTATATACGTATATTGTCAATTTAAATTGAAAATATATTTCTTGAGATTCTTCTTGAAACCATCAATGGAAGATGCTTCTCTAAGAGATTTTGGTAGGCCACTCCATAGTTTTGGGCCCATATGAAAAAGCCCGATCCCCCCAATTATGCTTGATTCGAGGTACCTGTAATTTTAGCGAGTTTGATGAACGGAGATTACGTGGTGGTTAGTGAAGATGAAGAGTATTTTGAAAGTAGACAGGGGCAAACTTGTGCAATGTACGGTAAACAAGAAGAAGAATCTTGAAGTTAATACGTTTTTCTACAGGAAGCCAGTGTAGGGACCGAAGTATTGGGGTAGTATGCACAGTTTTCTTCTTGAAAGTAAGTAATCTAGCGACACAATTCTGAAGACGTTGCAGTTTCCTGAGTTCTTTTTGTGGAAGGCTGCAAAATAGAGAATTGCAGAAATCTAGACGAGACGAAATAAGAGCATGCACCAGTTTTTCTGCTGCTGATCTAGTTAAATATCTCCGAATTGAGCCCAGGTTACGCAAATGAAATCTTACAGATTGGGATACTTGTATGAAATGTGGTCTTTGAACGTCAGATTTGCATCATAAACAACACCAAGATTACGAACTTTGTTTGAAGGCTTGATATTACTATTGCCAAGTCTAACATAACATGAATAAATTTTGTGAATTTGTCATAGAAATGTACCTTATTATTACTATTGTAACTGTAATATTGTTATTACTTTTATTATTAGGCCCCTATTGATTTACCTTTAAGATTTACATTTCCAAAAATGTCACCGTGCATAGAGAGGTGTTATAGTACAATCATAGATATAGGCCTACAATTTTCAAATACTTATAGGTACCGCCTCGAACATCTATGGCGCCCTCTCCGAGGAATGTGATCCAGTGTCAGGTAAGTATTCCTTCTGGTAAGTCCAGCGAGACCGACGAAAAAGTCGTCTGTCCATCAGGCGGGAGCACCCCGCCGCGGCGGCGGGCATCACACCGCGATCCCACCACTCAGCGAACCGAGAATTCGCGCGAGCGTCTGACAGTGCACATTGCAAAGGACCCCACCATGTCGGAGCGCGAACACCGCGTCATCGATCGGCTCGTGAGGCGGGCGATACCCGACCTCGAATTCGCCGAGAGACGCTCCCTGCCCGACCTCCAGGTGGTATACATCTTGGAGCCAAAGTGGTTCGCGTGGATGCGCTTCCCCCCGCGATTCTACGCCCATTTCGAGGGAGACCACTTGGTGATCCCAATGTCCAAAATCGTCAACCAGTTCGCTGTCGAAGATTTACAGGAAGCCATCAGGAAGACGGGAAAAGATATGTCAAAAAGTCGACAACCTCTTCCTCGTTCTTCGCACTCTTCTTCTCCTTCCCTCTCACCAGCTCAATCTCGTCTTTCGTCTGGAGATCGTTCGCCATCTCGAAAGAGACAGACTAAATCTGTCCCTGACGATCTCTTCCGCCCTCCCGTGATGAAATCTTGTTGCAAATCCTGCTTAAGACGATTCAACGTCAGGAAAAATCAAGCAGAACGGTAGAAATTTCGTGAAAATGCGAGAGGAATTAGGAAATATTGCAGTTTTTATGTTTGACATGATCTGTGTTCACATAAAAGCAATATCAGTTGCAACTACATTATGCAAATTAGATTATAAAACAATAACCCTTGTTGTCATCGCCTCAAAATGTATATCTGCCTGTAAGATTTATTATCAATAGCATTATCAAAGCTATAGTAAAAGCCACAAGACTACCATGATAATCTAGCCGCATGGTGTGTTGTATATTTAATTACAGTCACAAAATACAGAAATTTGATGAAGAATACTGTATGCGAGCGGGCTACCGACAGTTTTTTTTTTTTTGTGTGTGTGTGTGTGTGGTTTTTTTTTTTTTTAGATACCGACATCGTCATCAAATTTCATAGAAGCATGCTCTTTGCAATCTTTGATCACCATCTCTGTTTATGTAAATAGTATTTTAGGTAACCAAATTCACTGTCTGATTAAAAACAACAACTTACAAACCGTGCGAAACATTAACTTCTTCAACTTTTCCGTTTTCAGACTGATTTCATTTATGCCCCGTTCGCGACCTTTTCGGATGATTGATTTTCTTCTTCTTCTTCTTGTTTTCATCAGAGACAAGTGCTGTCCTAAACAGCATGTTACAATGATATTTGAATCATTATCAAGGACAATCTAGGTCCTAATTGTTATTAAAAAGCGTCGCTAGGCAGTTACTATAAAATGCGCGTCTAATGAAGTCTTAGCCATACGGCATACCTGTAAACCGTTCACAGAGTAAATGAAAACAAAGACCTCCCCCCCCCCCCCCCCCAAAAAAAAAAAAAAAAAAATGAACCAGTGGCATTTGATATCGCCAGATATGCAATTCTGGGATTTGTTTTCCCCGACCAAGAAAGTGAGAAAAAGAAATATTCTCAGAAATGTGAATGACTAACTCGCTGCATCTCAGCTCTTTTTCGGCGTGCACTGCATGTGCGTCGTTGTATGGAAGTTGAAGGGGGGGGGGGGGGGGGGGGGGTGAGGAGGCTGTGGTACGGGATAGCCCCCTCCCACTCGACGGAACTATTGCATTTTAGACCTGAAATTCAGCGATCTGGTGCACACTTTTGGTGAAATTTTGGGATTTTTTCTCCTATCAACAAAGTAAGAAAAACAAAATTATTCTCAGAAATGTGAATGACTAACTCGCGGCATCTCGGCTCTTGTTCCGCGTGTGCGTCATCATTGTGTACAACGGTGTATCGAAGTTGACGGGGGAGGGGATAGCCCCCTCCTACACGACGGAGCTTTTGCATTTTTAGACCTGAAATTCTGCGATCTGGTGCACACTTTTGGTGATTTTTTTTTTAATTATCCCTCAGTAAGAAAAGCAAACATTCTCAGTATTGCCCCCCCCCCCCCCGATCGACGACCCTGCATGGTTTTAGCCTTTATCAGTGATTCAATGCCATACGCATACACGGCTTAGCTGTTTGTGGCTCGGTCGATGAAATACCATGGACTATCAATCAAGAGGTTCCTGGATTCGAGTTCCTCGTTGCAGCGGTCGTACTATTAGGTAAGGATTACCGTTTGCAGAACAAACAACCATACAGCTTTAGTGCTTCAAAATAGTGCTAAAATGTAAGTTAGGGATAGGAACAACCAATGTAAAAAAAAACAAACTGTTAATCAGTATAATAATCTACAACATGCGAACAGTTGTTATGAGAAAATTGGCCCCGTGGACTTTAATTTCGTCATGTAAATCTGACCATTTATTTTTGCAATTCCCGCAATCCGCACTCAATACCGACTCGATGCCAATGAGGCAACGCCCAATAAGCTGGTAAGTATCAACTGGTTTTCCCGTGGTAACTTCAGACTACTCCTACAATAATCTAAAACTTCTCTCGCAAATACTAACAGCCCGAAGGGCAGTATTTACTCCCTACAATAATTCAAAACTTCTCACGTAAAGTCAGCATGCACCATCCAGCAATTTGTACCAACCTAAGCATTGTATCAACAAGTTGAAGGGTCTCTCATGTCGCCACTTAAAGAAAATGCAGCACTATCAGCAGAACACACCAAAGTTTTAGGCAAATCTGACAATCTGTTAAACAGTTAATATGAATTTTAAAGTTTCGGTGCCGCTATCGCTGCATGAGAAAACTATACAGTTCGTGACGTCACTCCAGGGCAACAATAAGATAAAGAAAATATAAAAAGAATTCCATATACAATTTAATTACCTCGACTTGTCATTGATAGATGTTAGATAAGGGTAACATATTCCCCTACTTTTTGAAAGAAGTATAGGGCAAGTGTTCTTTCATAATGCTAGAAAAAAAAATTGATAATATTATTTTTTACATTTCGAAAGCACCGATTGTATTATTGAATTATTGTATTATTGAAACTGTGACAAAACAACGAAATCTTTAAAGGTTTCCGTGGCGGTATACGTTGGATGGTAGACGACTTGACGGTGAACCACGTATTCTTTCTTGAGTATGTATGTGGCCCTGAAAAGGGTCTACCCACTCCCGATGTTTCGGCAAGCATGTTCTTGCCCTTTTTAGCGCCACATGCATAACAAAGAAAAATGCGTGGTGCACCGTTAAGCCTTCTATACCACTCACAACACACGAAAGTAACGTGAAAACCGAAGCAATTCATTTACAGAATATAATAGCCTAATGTAAACTAATAAACCAGAAACGTGGAAACGTCAGGCAAGAAAGCAATGCAGCCGTACTCGTACAGAAAAGGCAATTTTAGAAGCAATATTTTCATATATTTTGATCAGGCTGTTGATAGTGTACATCAACGCATGTTATGCCTTTTGTAGTCATAGTGAAATATATTTACTCTAACTAATCTAAGTAACTAACCTAATGTAACATATCCCACCTCCCCACCAAAAAAGGAAAGAATCCCTTTAGGTGAAAGGGGTAAAGATAAAAGCAAGAGCTTGATCTGGACTTTTCGACAGTCTGTATAAGAGAAGCACAAGTTTTTATTTGCTTATTCCTGGATAGCTCCCAACATGATAATTGTGATTAATGAAGCGACCATTCTGCCATTACAGTGGAAAGGAAAGAAAGAAAAGACATAAACCCCCTCGATTCATTTTGTGCTGGACTTTTCGCAGTCTGAGCTCAAACGCCAGTTGAGTCCACACCAGATGCATTGTGGGAGGTTTACGTCACATCAGCTCCGAGTCATCGCACTTCTTGAGGAGGACACGGAGAGTGTCAGCTCAAACGTTCATGCCCGCTCTTTAAGGAGGACTTCTACCGCACTTAAACGTTCATGCCTGCTCTTTAAAGGTCGTATATCCCCTTACAAACGTCACGAAATTTTGCATGGTTGAAGAATAATGCCTTTCGACATCGTGTATGAAATCTTACTAGTAATACACTTCAAAGTTTTTTTGTTTGTTTGTTTGTTATTGTCGGGTTTTTTTTTTCAAAGAAGTAAGACACTGATCCCATGTCACTCTGGAATAATGATCACCTTTTGCACCGAGAATAACGTTTTTTGTGTTTGTTTTTTTTTTTCATGGTCCGAATAAGTTAACCGGAAATTTCCCTCTCCATCACATAGAAGTTTCCAGTTTAAATATTCTGAGGAAATGTCTGAATTACTTACCTCCAAAATATACCACTTTATGAAGGGAATCTCATTTTTAGGGTTGCAAAAGGGATGCACGAACTAGATGCATTTCGAACTATTGACGTTAAGGCGTTTAATTAGTGATCAAAATAAATATTGAGGATAAAAGAGAATAAGATGGAGAACACCGTTTAAGAGAAATAGATAATAAATAGCAGGACAATTTTGAAATAATTATCATAGGAAGATTACAATGAAAAAGCAAATAGAGGGCAACTAAAAGATGCAGGACTGATGTTACGTAAACTACTTGAAAGGAAATTAAGGAATATATGAAAATAGTGTTTTTATGTGCTAAATCGAACTGGACATCCAATGTTAATTGCGAATTGCTGCATTTTACTCGGGAATTGATCTATCAACAGCATCTTCCGGAGCTCTCCGGGAGACTTGTGGGTACTATATCAAGCCGGACAACGAACATTTTGGCGCCAAGTCCAACTCCTATTTGAATCTGTACACATAAAGCTGGTCCAGGACTAACCCCATCGGCAACCTCACCACGTTCATGTTACTGGTTATGTACAGCACCTCCGGGTTTAGACAAGAACATGTGGCACTGTGTATGTGACGGCGACGTACGACCACTGCTTGTGATCTCAGGGAACCCCATCTTCATCCTTACTTGGATACAAGTTCTTCGACGGAGTCTTGTTTAACCATAGCATGTCTGCTTTTATAATCACAAGGGTCATTTTGTTACAACCGAGACCTTAAGTGTGACCAGGGCCCGATTTCATAAAAAGTTGATATGATAGCAACTCTTGCCTGAATGTCAGTTGTCATGGTAACGACCAGAATCCAGCTTCCTGATTGGCTGTTAGTATGGGAAGTTGCCATTCCATCAAGAGTTGCTATGCTAACATCTTTTATGAAATGGGGCCCAGATGTGCAATGTTGCGCGTTATCATTCTGCAACCTCTTGTAAAAGAGAGAGAGAGAGAGAGAGAGATTTGAAATAAATATCTTATGTTACTCCTTTTCTCTGATAGGTCACAAAGTTAGGGGAGGACCCGTGGCTTTTTCAATTAAACATATCGAAATTTCTTTCCAACGCAACAATTAGGTACGTCCTACAGAGAGATATGTTATCAATAATAAATATGGGACCTGAATTATTACTTCGTTGTAACGATATTTGCATTATGGACCGTGTTCGTTATAACGGGAGTGCAGTGTATTGGGCGACCACAACCTATTAAAAAATATACGTGCAGAGTGCGTTTTAGGCGCGCTTCAGTTTCTTATTGTAACAATATGTTTTGCATCACGATCCCAGCATTGAAAACGATTACAACTACAGTATATTGTGTTTATGAATAATGTATGTAATCTTTCTTCTCTTTGGGATAATCTTTGAAGCTGATGTTAGATTATCAACATACAAACATGAGGAATATTACTAGTTATTCAATCACAATCATGTCAAGATTATTCATTGATATCAGTGGACAGTTTTATATCAACATAAAGCCCCGAGACTTAGCTTCGCGTTGATATGATATAATGTAGCCGCCAATTTTCTTTTACGCCATATTCACAATACCATCGGAGTGTACGATTACGAACATTTGCGACTATTTAGACTAATGAACGCACTCGAAATAAACACTGGCCGGTAGAGGGCGTTATCAGCTTTGCCAAACATACCGGTACCGTGAAATGAAGACTGTCGTCAACCCATTATATTCTGACTCGGTGTTTGCGATCCTTAGGCCTATGTAAACATGTAATTTTTCCCTCATCGTCCCTAAAAACAACTATTTAAACAAATCATATTTGGCAGTCTTATCATTAACTGATTATGGGTCGACAATCTGAGCAGCGCAGAAAATGGGACTAAATTAATTATCATCTAATGGGATTATTTACCATTATTTTGCAGAAAGATGAAACAAAATCCCAGCTTTTTAAAAGTGCTTCAGAATAGTTCTAAAAATTGAGTTAGAGATAGAAACAACCAATGCAAAAATGTTAATCAGTGTAATCGATGTGAAGTTACAGTAAAATTGATCCTAGAATAAACTGTCTACAGCTGTGGGTCATTGAGAAAAATTGTGATATCTCCATATATCGGTACGTATTTTAGGTTTGTGGTTTTTTGTGTGTTTTTTGTGTGTTTTTTTTTTGTTTTGTTTTTTGTTTGGTAAAATTTGTATATGGTAGGATGTTTTGTGATACAACTTACCTACACATGTGCATCAAATGTGATAACTTGAACATTTTTTTAAATCACTGCTCCCAATAGTAACTGATACCTTTATCTGTAGCAGTAAGTGCCATAGAAACAACCAGTCAATTTACAATATTTCATAATGTTAATTTTACAGTGGTAATTATTCAGTATATTCAAAGTCACCATTTTAACATAACATTTCATGGGACAGGGCCCTATGCATCTGCTACAAGCTGTGAAAAGCTACACAATAGGAATAAAAATACACATTGATTCGTTGAGGAAGATTTCTAGGTATATAAGTATTCTACAACTGACTTTGAAAAGGCTACCATTCAATAGTATAGAGCTGTGGATTTGTATATGTACCTGTCCACGGAAACACAAGGTATCTGGATTGTGATAATTATTCCATTTTGACCAAGAGCAAGAGTAGATGTGTTGATACAGCTGTTTAAAAAGAAATAAATGTGAACCTGTCTCATGTCCTACTTGATCCATCAGAACGTTGTGCTCGTTTCTGGTCATTCTTAGTAATATTGAACTTGAAATTTTGTTGTTTTTGTGATGCATGCTGTAACTGTGGAATGTTTGGTACATGGAATTTGTTTGCATTTTGTGCCATGGAATACATTTTGTGATTGTATGTTGACAATCTAAAACAAAAACAAACTTTTGCCAGTCATCTTACTTGACCAAATGCTTGATATTGAACGGGTGAAAATTGACATACTGTATTTGACACAATAATCAGTGCTTAAAGAACACTCACATATTATTTATTGTGTGCTTGATAGAATAGGTAGCATGTCTACTTTAAAACATGATATATTCGCGGCATCAATTTTTCGTGAATTGGAGCCGACGGCCTTTTTTGTGGCATGAAATTTTCGCAAACTGCCAGTGGCTTTCAATGCATATAGTGTAGAAAAGAACTTTCACATGCATTTTAATTTTGCGAATCTTGGCGCTCGCGAAATTCGCGAAATTAAAATGCCCGCGAAAATTCATTTTATAGTATATAATATAAAAACGTAATTTTTATGTTTTCTATAGGCCTATATACGGTACATATATGTATTATAATCAAATTATGTGTATTTGAGATCGAAGCTTTATGCTAAAAATGATTAAAATATTTGATGATTTCAATATCTTAAAAAAACATTTATTATCTATTAAGTGCAGTATCATTGAGAAAAGTAATTTTTCTGTTTGATGATGATCTTACAATGAAAATGTTGAAAATGTCATTAACCTGTTTTTGCATTTAAACTCTTATACTACAGTTAGTTCTTTAAAGACTCATCTACAGATATTTAGAGTCATATCATTCCAAATAAAAAAACACACAAATCATAATTATCATCCCGACTTGTGATTTATGCTGAATCCATTTGACATGGATTGACATTATCAGAAAACTTTGATTTGATCCAGGGGACCGTTTCATGAAACTTTTTGTCAGTGATTTATACTGACAACTGTTAAAAGCTACTGAAATCCCTGCATCTGATTGGCTGATAGCAAATTTGTTGGTGAAAACCGCGACGAACTCGTTGATGAAAGTCCCCCCCCCCCCCCCCCCCCCCCGATTTGATTTGAACTGATTTTATTTGATAATGTAGTACTTATTTATAATTACTTTCATGTGGGGTCATTAAACTGTCTGCATATCTATGAATGCAAATGCAAACACATCACACACACACACACACACACACACACACACATAATTAGCTCAAGAAACCACATCAATATATAGTTACACATTTTTTTAGCAGATTTGAGGTTATTTATTTGTCCCAATACAGCGTCCACTGTATGTATACACTTAGGATTACAACTGTATCATGCCTAGCAGATGTCTCTTAGAAAATTATGTACTTCTCTTAATTCTCTTTACATAGACAGGTTGCAGTGACATCATAAGCTGGTGACCATATCTTAAGTTTAACTGACAATGGTCACTGTGTATGGCAAGCATATAAATATGGTTACATTCAAACAAAAAATGATAACTACACATAAAAGCAGAAGGGAAACATAGCATGTAAGAAATTCCATGGATGAGCAAAGGCAGCATTAATTTTTTCTTTCAGAATTGCTTCTTTTTATAGGAAGCATTAATGTGCATAGCAATACATATCAGCTCAATACCCAGCCAGTGGCTTGTTTAAATACCTAAAATACCCTTAGTAATTGTAATCAGATATGTTTCACTCTCTAGCAATGGTACATAATATGCTGTGCTAATTTGGGATACCCAGTCTGTTTACTTTAGTGTTACTGGATCTGGATTCTACTTTGATGCATGAGATGGGGCCTCATTTTTTTTTTTCTTTTCAAGATGTGGCTTTTATTTTGCAGCTAAAGTAAATCTATCTTTGATTATAACATACATATAATAGTACAAACATAGAGTTTTGTTAAAACTGGAAGATATACTAGGCATTGGCTTTAGATTCTATTGTAACAAACTTACAACTCATCTTGAAGAAGCATGTGTTAGAGTTTCTGCTCCAACATCCTTGCTCATAAATACAGCACTCTCAAAAAGAGGTCATATACCCATAACACATCTAACTGGAAAAGTACATTGTATAATATGTTGGCAATGGATAACTTAAATGCCAAAAACAAAACAAAAACAACATGACAATTTCCTAGGTTTAAAGTACATCTACAGAGTGGGTTGAACAAAATTTCTTGATAGGATCAAGCAACTCCAGGGCTTACATTTTCACATAAGAAAACCTACCCATTAATTGCATATCTGTTGCTATATAGGAATCTCATGACTGAGCAGATCAGGGCTTTACAAATTTGTATGTTATGATTATATGTATTCTGCACTCCATTGTATACTATCCATTATATCTGTCAAATAATGTCACTGCTTATGACATATTCCCAATAGTACACTTTTTGTGAAGTGATGTCATGAAGACATTGTGACATCACAAAGCAATTCTGACATAGTGCGCTGCTTTATGCAGTCACTCCGTGAAATGTAACAATTTCTAACAAAGCAATTATGACATCACAAAGCAAATTCTGTCATTGCACATTGCTTCATACCATTAAGGTCACTCTGTGAAATGTAACAATTTCTAACAAAACAATTCTGACATAGCCTCCTGCTTCGTCAGTAACTTTGTGAACTGGCACAAATATACAACAATTGTGACATCACGCCCTACTTGATGCGGTCACTGTAGGATCCGTCCAAGTAGAAAATTGCATCCACCTTACAACTTACCCCCTTCTTTTGTTTTAAATTTTGATCCCAGATGTAAAACAAATATACTCTGCCTAATTTCTAGTTTCTGGATAAACCATGGGCCTCAGTGTCTCCATAAGTACTACTCACAGTGTGACTGTGCCCCTCAGTGAATGGCACTATTTTTGAGTTTCCTCTGCCCATAGTTTTTAACCAGTAACTCTCAAGGCAAAGTAGACTGTGTACTATTCTGCGCAATTCTCGACATATCACCTGATCTCAAACAATGACACCAATCTCAAGGTGGTGTGAGAGGGACAGGAATCGAGGGAGAAGAAGAATACCATGTACACTATTCAAAATAGTTCTTGCACTTATTATCACAGTGTCAAAGTTCATATGTATGTCAAGACGAAGTTTGTAATACCTTTCATTTTACAGCAATTGCATATGTCATATGTTAATACACCAATATACCCTTCATTTATAGTACTGCATGTTTTACCACGAAGCCTACGATAACAAGAGACCCGCGGGTCTAGCGCTCACCTGAGTATCGCAAGTTCACCTTTCACGCAGTCACTAATCTAAATTATTCACAGCTCTACCAAAATTTGACGAGGCATTCTCAAGTGGAAGATGAAAATGTACAATAAGGGCCCAATTTTTTCAAGATTCCTTAATTTGGGGGAATTGGGGCCCCCTGGGGCCCTCTGGGTGGGGCATGGTGCCCAGTTTGATAAATTGAGATCCTGACCACCTAGGGATGCTACCTGCCAAGTTTGACAAAAATCCATCATGAGGTTTTCAGGAAGAAGATGAAAATGTACAATTCAGGCCCCCATTTGGACCCTTCCAACCACCTCCCCCCCCCCCTACCCCCAAGAGGGGCACCCCTGGATCTCCTATGAACAAACTTGAAACTACAGTCATTAATGTACTCACTCATAGTATTATCTCAGCTCTATAACTTCTGATTCTAGAGAAGATTTTTAAAGATTCCTTCATTTGGGGGGTTTGGGCCCCCTGGGGGCCCCCTGGGCGGGGCATGGTGCCCATTTTAACAAATTGAGATCCTAACCCCCTAGGGATGCTACCTGCCAAGTTTGGTGAAAATGGGTCATGGGGTTCTCAAGAAGAAGATAAAAATGTACAATTTAGGCCCCATTAGGACCCCTCCTCACCCCCCCCCCCCCCCCAGGTCCCAAGGGGGGCACCCCTGATTCTGCCATGAACAAACTTGAAACTACAGTCATCAATGTGCTAACTCATAGTATTAACCTAGCTCTATCACTTCTGGTTCTAGAGAAGAAGATTTTTGCGGATTCCTTAATTTTGGGGGGTTTGGGCCCCCTGGGGGCCCCCTGGGTGGGTCATGGTGCCCATTTTAACAAATGGAGTTCCTAACCCCCTAGGGATGCTACCTGCCAAGTTTGGTGAAAATGGGTCATGGAGTTCTCAAGAAGAAGATGAAAATGTACAATTTAGGCCCCATTAGAACCCTTCCCCACCCCCCTCCCCTGGGTCCCAAGGGGGGCACCCCTGATTCTGCCATGAACAAACTTGAAACTACAGTCATCAATGTACTAACTCATAGTATTAACTTAGCTCTATCACTTCTGGTTCTAGAGAAGAAGATTTTTACAGATTCCTTAATTTTGGGGGGTTTGGGCCCCCCTGGGGGCCCCCTGGGTGGGGCATGGTGCCCATTTTAACAAATTGAGTTCCTAACCCCCTAGGGATGCTACCTGCCAAGTTTGATGAAAATCGGTCATGGGGTTTTCAAGAAGAAGATGAAAATGTAAAAAGTTTACGCACGACGCACGACGGACGACGGACGACGGACGACGGACGACGGACGACGCACGACGCACGACGCACGACGCACGACGCACGACGGACGCCGGACGAAGGGCGATCGCAATAGCTCACTTGAGCCTTTGGCTCAGGTGAGCTAAAAATGAGATAAAGGCCAGATCTGTATTACTGTAAGGATGAATATAACATTAACTATGCTCTACAAATAATGGTACATGAAGTATAAGTACTGTACATACACTGTATTATGACTATCCTATGTACTAGACAAGTATTACACAAGTTTACTACATGATGTATATAGTACTGGAATATCATATGAATACACTATTCAGAGTTGGCATACATTTATTACATGGTTATCATAAACATTTTTTTTTTTTTTACAGACATGAACATTTCATCTTTGACATCTCAATACTAGAACAATAGCAGCCTGACATCAAGATGTAAAGTTAAACATACCACATACATGAAAACTACAACATCATTATATTTTCATATAGACGCAGCTGGGGATAACAAATGAAATCATGTGAACAAATAGTTTTGTACATAAAGTTTGTAAAGCAATGCATTATATGAATGCAGTGTGCTTCCAAAAACCTGACTGTTTGGGGGTCAGTTTCCTGTACTTCTCATCATTGAACTACATTGTATTTCATACAGGATGCATATTCATCAAGACATTACATTCAAAGACTTTACTAAGAATGTAAGCCCTACTCAAGAAATGACCGCCATCATCTTCACGTACTGCACAGTATGCATCATATATTTTGTGGGATTTTATTTTTGCAAATAAAAACGGGTTTTATTCCCGAATTCAACAACATGTGATAATATCAACTCTAATCCCTACATGAATGTCACATGCAATCTTACACGTAGGTAAGGTATGCAGTACACAATAATTTAAATATTGGCACACCTATTGTGGGAATGGACACATGTACTCCTTCCTTAGAATGAGCAAATGATCGATACCAATTTCTCCATCCACTGTTGTGCTCCTTGACTGCAGATTTAGCAACTCATGAAATTGTCAGGAAATCCTGGGGCCCGTTTCATAAAACTTGTCATCAGTGACAAGTTGTCATAGATGTGACAAGCTACTGAAATCCTTGCATCTGATAGGCTGAGAGCAAATTTGTCATAGAAATGTGGTAGTTGTCACTGATGACAAGTTTTATGAAACGGGCCCCTGATCCAAGAAAAATTAGACTGGCTAATCAAGTATGTTTTATACAGTAGCCCTTACTAAATATATCTTACTTGAATGGCAATTTTCGTGCACATTTTCACAGACACAACAGATTTCATGCTGAGTGCACAAATCACAGTCTGCCAAAACAGAAAGTGCCAACTTTTGTCTTTTTTTTTCTTTTTAAATACCAAGGAGAGTGAGAGAGTGTAATCATAACAAATTGATCAGCAGAGAAAAACACATTTCTCCTACTCAAAAGAAAGAAAAAAAAATCAGGACCACAATCTCTGATTGTCTAGCACGATGTTCATGTTACCATGGAATTTTATTTCAAATATGCCTGCATATTTGTCTCTAGGAGACTTGCCTAGAGACTCATGCAGTTCATGATTGTGCTTTCAGTGTGAATATAAATTATCAGTTTTAGTCCGTTGGTCTCATAAACAGACATACACACACATGAATAATGCGGAAGTGTCAACAAGGTTCCTTGTGATTGTCAAAATAGTCACAGATTTTGTTTGGTTTGGTTTTTGGACCGTGTATGTTGTAACTGTTCAAGGATGCGAAATAAGAGATTAGAAATGCCCTTCAATTGGGATCTGTGTGTGACAAAATGCCGAAAAAAATATGTCACATGAAAAGATGGTTTAGTAATTCATTGCCTGCAGCAATCACGTGAGCTATTGTACAATACCAATAAAACTAGGATCTGCATATTTTTGGAGATAATGGATTAAATATAACTTCTTCCTGGCAAACCTGGGGCATGTTTCATAAAGAGTTGCGATTGGCCTTAGGCTCAAATTATTGAGCGTAACTCCGTACATTGAGCGTACACTAAGTTCAATATTGAGCGTAAGTCTTGTTTCATAAAGACACTTGATTTTTCTTGAAATCAAGCGTAACTTTTTTGTAGCTTGAACGTTACTTGCAATCAATCGCAAATTTGTTTATGAAACGCAATTTGCGATTGATGGTAACTTACACTCAATCTTTATGAAACAGGCCCCACAGGTGCTAATCCTTCATGGAAACAGAAGAGTTTCATTTAGCACAGAGAGTAAATGGCACAAGTACATATCAACTTTGAAATAGAATTTAGTAATCATACTGAAGCCTTTGTTTATTTGGAAAGCACACAACACTTCCTATGCAGAACATCACTCTGTTGTAATATATTATTGTGCACAAAACGCACAAAGTCTGGTACCACATTTTCTGAACAAAAAAAACAACAACAAATAAACAAACAAACATGCTTAGAAAATATGTGTGTAAGCTTTCCCAATTTGTATACCTCCAGTTTTGACTCTTGGCCACAGGACTTGATGTGAATAGGTCTCTTAACGAGGCTATAGACCCCACTGAGTTGTTTGTCGAGCAATTTTTATTCAGGTCTAGTCGACACTATTCAAAACTTGAGTTCCTAATCGTCCTGTAGAAGTGAATCAAAACTCATAGCTCATTGTCTGCTTGTATTCGATTACAGTGTACAAAATGTACAGTACTCTGCATGACTCAAAGACAGACAGCGACTGTAAAATACTTTCAAGTTTGAAAGTCTCCCTCCTTAGTCCCACACTAAGGGAACTAAAGGAGTATGGAAAAGAATACATTCTCAATTAGTTTCTGCGAAATGCTCATTGATTCACTACATCAACATGAAACAATACTGAAATTCAAGCAACATATGCTTTCAAGAATTCTTGAAAAAAAAAATAGGCCACACGGCAGAGTAATTCTTTTTATATTGATAAAATAAAGTGTATGATCAAACACCTTTATAATGTGGTTGGTAGTTTCATGGTGGCAACTTTTGACATACAGTAAAGCTTTGAATAGTGCTCACGAAAGCATTTCTGCCAAATCATTCTATTCTTTTCTTCGGTCAATACCAAGGTGAATAGTGTGAAATTATCAAAGAGTTGTTTATGAAGCATTTAAACTGAAATGCATTATTTCAGAAATATACTTGTTTAAACATTGATGTCAATCATAATAGATGTCAGGTATTTTCTCAGGACTGTGAACTCATCTCCTAGTTTTGTTGATAAAACTGACAGCACAGAGTAATCACTCACATAACAAAATATGCATGCAATCATAAAGCATGAAACAAGGTTCCACTTGTTGAGATGAGATGCAGAAGGTCGCTACTACAACAGGTGTAAAGTCTAGCTTCCCTACCACCAGACTCAAATATGGCAATAACTCACACCCAGCACAATAAAGAGTGAGGTTGGTAATCTGGAGAGAAAAAAAAAGGCAAAATCCCCCCACCCCCCGTACTATTTCTAAAAAATCAAATGTTTTACAAAAATAGTGGCCAGCAACAATTTCTCTGAATATGGCATTACCCAGGCTTCAATCAGTCAGGCCGCAGTGACCAGTTGCCGTGGTAACTGCAAAAATATGACATTTGCCACAATTTGGAACTTCCTAAAAAAAAAGCCATTTTACAGAGTATTACCTCTTTTTTGGAGGGGAGGGGGCAGTCTGTTAAAACATTCACACACTATTTTCAAATGAATCCACTTTTTTCTATTTGGTAGCCGCGGAATACCAAAGATTCATGAAACTCTTCTTCATATAATCATCTCCACCGTGTCGTCCTCACCATCATCCGGTACATTTGTCTGTATCCAGCGTCCGATTGATGAGGCCAGCGCTGCGACCCACCTGATAAACATTAACACAGAGACAGGGCAAAGACTTGAGTCAGAGCAACAACAAGCACTAAATATTGATACAGGCAATGTTTACAATCCTGACAGTAGTAATATCACTCTATTGTGACAATAAACATGATCAACATTGTGAATTTCATCATTGAGATGATGATCAGGGGGGGCATTTCATGAAGCATTTTGGTCGGATATTTTTCTGACAAACTGTTACAAGCTACTGAAATTCTTGTATCTGATTGGCTGAGAGCATATTTGTCTGACAACTTTGTCAGATAAAATGCTTCATGAAAATTTTTTAATTGAACATTTAATTGTCTTTCCCCAAAATAGAGAACAAAATTTTCCATTTTGGAGAAAGACAATTAAATGTTTTATGCCCTTCAGCAAACCAGGATATGATATTGTTGTATTCACATTGAAAAATGTCACTCTCACTGGGAGATTTTATTTGTAAGGTTTGCACAGAGCTGCCATGACTTAAATTAATTCTAAGTTAGCCAACTTTGATGACAGCAATACCCAAAAGAACTGCACCAAAAACTAAACACTTTCACACGAATGCACCTTATGCATGAAATGGGGGGAGGGGGGTGTACGGGTCATTGGACAAGACGCAATGCACTTTATCATCAAGAGTAGCTAGTAGTTGGACTAGTACTAGTCCTACTGTCGATGAAAGATGTGAATGTAACTCAGAGATAGGAGCTAATTTGCCCATCATAAATATTAACTATCATTGATAATAGTATGACTGTGCTGTGCAAATAGTGGCCATGGATGTCAATCAAAGATGATGAGTTCTATCTATGAGTCTTCATTATATTTTCTGACAAGAAGTTGCTGTCTTGTATAAAACAAACTCACCTTTTCCTGTCCGTCTCGTGGTCGGCACAGAAGTAGAACTCCCTGAGATCACTTGAAGGCGGCTTCAGAGTGAAAGCAAATTTCTTGCCCTTGAGCTCCATCTCCTGGAGACTGTAACCATGGAGATGGACCACACCTAGAGACAAATGATTTCGAGTGCTGGTGTGAGTACACCAAATAACCTCACTAACTAGTAAACTACTTGTAAACTGTGCTTTGTATACTGATGGGCACATCAGGGCCCATTTCATTAAAAGTTGATACCATAGCAACTCTTGCTGGAATGTCAATTGTCATGGTAACAAGAAGAATCCAGCTTCCTGATTGGCTGTTGCTATAGGAATTTGCCAATCCAGCAAGAGGTGCAATCATAACATTTTTTATGAAATGGGGCGGTGGCGTGCTGTATTTGCTCATTATGTGATGCACATTATCTCTAAAGTAGGAATGCTCAAATTGCTTCATCAAAAAGGATTATACCACCATATTTTTCATTCCTTCACTGTGATTCTTACATCATCACATTCTGATTCTCAAGGTATGGTGGTTGTAGAATGTGTGGCATACTATAAAAGCATCTCATCTTATAATTGTCACTTGCCACCAATAGGATGAAAGGGATGGTAATAAATCCTGCTTCATGGAGGAACATCACCTTACCCTGAGCCTGAAGAGCATTCATGTCCTTGTAGTAGTAGAGGCAGGCGTCCTTGAGGATGCAATACCGTCGCCGCGGGTTACGCATCTTGCTGTTCCACTTGGTGAGGATGCCCTGGCACTCGGGTTCCTTGATGGAGAGGGCTGGTAGGCTGACGTTGTGGGTGCTGATGTCCAGCCAGATGTCCGACTTCCTTTCAGGGTTGGCCGCCTCACTGATGGCCTTTCCCCACCTGATTGAGGGGAGAAGTAAGAAAAAGGCCAAAGAAGTTGACGTTAAAGACAAACAGAGTATAAGAAGGGCTCAGAATTCATCTTTTATCAATTGGAATCTGCCTGCAATACATTGAAAGGGTCTACCAAGAAACTTACCAGGCTGGCCAGGATGACAAGCTGTTTGCAGTATTTTGAGACCAAAAATATTGAATGATTTCGCTTGTAGAACACAACTTTTATTCCACAAGAGCACTTCCCACTCAGCTCTGTGGGTAGCAGAATGTATCTTGACGACTGATCATGCCCTGGTAATCATATTTTCTAATGAGCTCCAAGTTATGGCTGCATTCACTTTAGCACTTGCAGTTTGACCATATATTGAAACTGCAAACCACAAAATGAACTGCAAACTTCTTGTGTTTTTTAGTTTTGATCAGAATCAGCTCAAACTTTCAATGTCCTGTTTCTTTCATATTTTTGCATATATTCATGCAAACCAACTTTCACGATGGACTTCCCTTTTAAAGAGAAATATATTTTAATGGGGGGGGGGGGGGGGGGGGGGGGTATGCAGAATCAGGAAGACTTGACAGCTCTCTTTCAACCCTCCCAAATCACCTGCTCATCTCTTCGTCACTGCTGGTGTAGAAGTAGTGAGTGCGAGCCCCGACCTTGGTCAGCTTGAAGGAGAACTGTTTGCCCGCATCCCTAGCCTTGGTAACGGTGTAGTTCTGCAACACAATGGCTCCTTGCGGCAGGATGTCCTGGTAATGCAAATACAAACAAATACGCATTGTAGAGATAGAGGATCGAACTGAGTTGAGTTAGCACAAGCTGAGTTGAGTTAGCACAAGCTGAGTTGTGTTGAATTTTGTTGAGGTGAATTAGGTGACATGGAGTTGAATAAGCTGAGTTGAGTTGAGTTGAGTTGAGTTGAGTTGAGTTGAGTTGAGTTGTGTTGTGTTGCATTGTGTTGTGATGAGCAGACTTGAGTTGAATTGAGTTGATTTATGGACTCTTTCAAACCCCTTTTGGAGTATGAGAATACAGACAAAATCATGAAACATGACACAGGTACACATGTTACATAAGATGAGGTAATATACTTTGATGTGGTCAGTACCAAAAAAAAAAACCCCACTCCTAACCAGTAGGCCTACAAAATGCAAGTTTCGAATCTATATGGCAAAATGAATTGAAAAGAAACTAAATACTACAATGCTTGCATTCATTCACTGAATCTCATTAATATTCTAACGCTGCTTACATTCACATACAATAATCACAGAGGCTTCCTGTAGTGAAGTGAGTATGGAGAGATACATTGTGCATTATCCGAAAGTGCACCTTAATTTGTAAAGGTCCCTCCAAAATCATGTATGCTTTTATATTCTACTGTCAAGACATGAAAAAAGAAAACATATAATTTTCCTTTTCTTTTTTTTTTAAACCCTTCTACAGAACCAAGTAGGCCTACACCTAGCAAAACTGAAATTTATTGTAATAATATTCTTTTTCGTTATTTGAATAATAGACTTTGGAACCGATAGTCAATATCAGCTCAGTTGATCCTGCAATCTGTCAGTCAATGATATGCAAAGTTCTCAATTCTTATATTTGAGCATGAAACATACATGATACAATAAATATACAAAAGCAAAATTCTGCATGTTTGTTCTTTCCATCACAAGAGATTTCAGCCAACATGAAGTTGCTGTCGGCTTTTTCACTTGTCTTATCAGTAATACGTCTTATGAAGAACTCTGTGAATATCCAAAATACTATCACTCCGATCTTGAACAGTGATTAACATTTTGCAACACTCCTGGCTGCATTAGGATATTATACATTTATGAACTTCTATAGCTATAACATCCAGCAGCCTGTTACGTAATGCTGAGAACACAACTCCACAGTCCCTGGAAGACCTAAGGAGTAAATAGATTGCCCCTGGTGGCTGTCATCATCAGCCGGCCACTAACCGTCTCCGTCTTGTAGTAGTAGAGGCAGTTGTCGTGTTTGAGGACGAACCAGCGTCGACGCCACTGCTTGATCACACCGGTGGAGGCTTGTCTGTGCATGAAGCCACTCATGATAATCTTGTCTCCGGCAAAGTTCAGGCTGTTACACACCACTGTACCGACGACGAGAACCAGGGGCTCCTCAGCTGTCAAACAATAGAGAGATTGACACGTACACAAATTAGCGGCTTGCAAAACTCAAGTTTTGTTAGCCGCTAACGAACGTGAGTTTTTTGCGCGAGTGGACACAAAAAAAACCCCAAAATTAGCGCGATCATGAGCACGATGTTAAAAAAATGCTCTTATTTCTAAATTAGTGGACTAATTTGCCTCGCGGGTACATGTGAACAGTCAACCAAATAGACTCGAGTTACTGTATTCCATCCTTCACTGCACACATCACAGCATCATGCATTCCACGAAGTGGTCCATAACCTCTTTAGTGCACCACAACAACAGCACGCAAACCATACCACTCGTGAAGTGCAAAAAAAAAAAAAAAAATGGGCAAAGAGAAGCGCAGGCAGTGGGGTGTACTGCTTGCCCAAGTTTGCAAGTTTGGCAGTTACATATATGTCGATAGCAAATTAGTGAGTTATTTTTGTACGTGTAAACAGTTGCAAAAAAAGTATAGCCTCTGAGCACGTTCACTAACCTGCTAATTTGGAGCATCTGAATGGTTGCAAAAAACTAAGTTTCTGAGCACAATTGGTAACCCGCTATCTTGTGCGTGTGAATGCGGCTAATGATTTATTGGTATGGTTTGGTATATTTCTGCATTCACAGACATACAAATTCAAACTCAAAGTCTAAAAATACAAACAACAGAAAATTCAATGATAAAAATGATGCAAGATGCAATGATTTACATTTCAACAAAAGCATCACACTGCAAGGAAATTGAGAACAACATCAATTCTTGACTGATTTTGACTTTATGCTCGGTGAAATTCTCACCTTCTGAAGCGAGCTTAACCACTTCGGAATGCTTGGCCTGCCTCACATCCTTGCCGTTGACCCGAACGATCATGTCACCCATCTTTAATCCTGCATTCTCACCAGGACCACCTGTTGGCAAATTATAACAACCAGCTTTAAAGGGATTGTACAGTTTTGGTTGAGACCTAACTCCAGGTTTCTAACATTTTTGGTGAGATAATGAGAAAGCTCTCATGAAATATGAAAGAGCATGTAATTTTAAGAGGGATTCAATGTTTATTTGATGAAAATTGATTTTGAAATGGCTGAGATATCTAAAACAGACAGCAAACCTAATAAAAGGTGGGACCCACCGTTTATTAGGATCGCTTTGTGTTACTTTGTTTTTGGATATCTCAGCCATTCCAACACCGAATTTCATCATATAAACTTGGAATTCCTCTTAGAATGGTATGCTCTGTATAATTTCATAAGGGGTATCTTGGTATCTTGCATGAAGTTAAAAGCCCAATCCTCATCTCCACCAATACTATACAATCCCTTTAAGGTGCACAATCACTACGAAACTTGATACAGATTTTTGAAATGATACAGGGCAGTCAAACTCTGCAGACAAACAAACAAACCAACAAAAATACTTATATACAGGGGGGGGGGGGAAAGATAATATTAATGCAAACATCATTTCGGTATTTCAGAGGGAAAATTGCTCACTGCAGCACACTAAACTGAATTTCAGAAAATAGTGAAAACATTTCTCTTAAAAAAGAAAGATGTCCTTATTCTGTTTTTCAGAATGAATATAGTGATTACTATAAAGACATAACTGGTAGCTCTGTATTAACTTAATAGCAAGGCTATTATAACAAAACATAGAATTTACTGTGAAAATGTATTCATGAGAAATATATAAAATACAAAGCTTGGTACAACTGGAAACTCTACAATAATTCATGCTATTTATTACAACAGTGCAATAATACAGAGGGAAACATAAAAAGAATTTCACACATATTTTTTTCAAACATCAAAAGTGCATAATTATTCTCCTGACCTTCTATGCCTTCTGGGAAGAGCCAGCTATAGTGGCTTTGAATATTCAAGAAAAATGAATTTTTGTGAAATTCCATTGACTGCGGAATCACTCTCACCTGAATCCAGGTTGGTGATTACCACAGGTTTACTCTTCTGGATCCTCAAACCGTATGTGCCATCTTGTCTGTAGAGTGTCACAGTGCGCTCTCGACCTTAGAGGTAAGCAAAACATCATCATTATCATTGCCATCATCACTATCATCATCATCATCATCACCTTCACCATCGCCATTATCATCATCATCATATCATCATCATTATCATCAACATCATTACCATCATCATCCCCATCACTAGCAACATCATCACCATCATCATCACTATCATCACTATCATCATCTTCATCATCATACACAAAGGATTGTCAAAATGTTCACATTAAACCCATTTAGGACGAGTCCCAAGGATACTTGGGCAAGCATCTATGGGAAATGCGTGTTATAGCAAAATCAAACTGTCCTCAACGGGTTAACAGTCAAGGAGACTACCAACAGCAATCAGAGAGATAACCATACTTGTGTGTCAGATGCATTTACACGGAAAACAAGGATTCCCAATTTAGGGAGACTTTCATAGTTTCTTGTTCAGATATGAAGAGATATCTAATTTGTCGTCGTTTCTCCTGTAAAATCAGGAATCTGACTTTGCAGTTCTAGTAATCATCCCAAACAGCTTGATTTAAGACCAACTTCTCTTGCTACTTTAGCTGAAACATTATTTTTTCATACTTTTCCTTCTTGTATGTCACATTTAGCACAGTCTTGACTTAAGTACGCACCGAATACCACAGCTTGGATGAAGAACTTTTAGGGCATGGCTACTGGGCCATTCTCAGATTAAGTGTTCAATTCCATGTGAGTAAAACCGAAAAATCAACCACAAAGTAATACATTCAAAGATGTGTTTTCGGAAACTTCAAAACCGGTCAAATACGAAACAAAAATTGGAACATTCTAAATGATGGCCATTCATTGAGTAAAAATGAATTGAAATAGAGCATCATATATGATATTTGATCACCAATCAGATACGTTACCGCAAATTTACATGTTGTAGTGGACTCCTAACTCTGAATTAAATTTATTGTTTTGATCCAATTTCTGTTTAGGAAAAGACATCTGTCCCCCTAAAGATATTGGGGTTTTCAAGAGGTAAAGATGTTGTCATCCCTTGCCAATTGGTAGAAATTATTTCTGTGTGGTAAGTTGAAATATGCTTTTTGCTGAAATGAAATGTAACCTTAAGATTCACTTTGTATTTTTAGCAAATTTCGCTTACAAATAAAGTTTCGAATTCCACAAATCATGCAAAGGGAACGATCCAATTTGGAATTTCACAGGAAACAAATATGAATTGCTTTCCTGGGGAAATAACTATTGAAAAACATCGAATCACCTTTGGTAACGTATCTGGTAAAATATAAGTAATAATTTTAGTTGTGTATGAATTAATAAATATCACCTGTTTAAATTATTTACCTCTTGAATTGATGTAAAAATGAATGATGTAAGCCCAAATTAACCATTTTAAACATTGTACGTAATATTTAAACTATGAAATGTAGTGGAAAAGAGCCCTAAATGTGAAAGCTGAGTTCTTCATTCACAGAATATTCTCATCTTACGTCTGAATGTATTTATCCATCTGACTATAAATATTCATTACGTTTTGATGGATAATGCAAACAAGGTTTAAAAAATATATATTTGCAGGCATTTAGAAGGAAGTAGGTACAGTCTCTATGAACTCGATATGCTAAACAGTTGTTTGACCTATGCTAACGTATTTGGCTCATCCCTTTTAATGAAAATGAATAAATAATTGTTCAACTTATCAATGAATCTTGAGTAGTTCTTCATATGTTGAAAAACACTAGAATAAATATGCAACAGAACACTGAAACTTTTCTCGGAAGCGTTTCATAAACTACTTTTTACTCTTTCAAAGTTTGGTAACGTATCTGGCGTACCGTAAATGAATCTGTCGGTGAAGTTACAGAGCAATTTCTACTAAATATTCTTCATTTGAACATAACTTTAATTTTTTATGGAAGTGTCATTCTATGCAGAATTGTTTTATGAACACTTTGTTTTACATAACATTATTTGTCACCGTGGGTGCCCTGAATTATACGTAACGTATCTGCTAAATCCGAAAAGCAAAAAACTGATATGCTGAATCTTAGCTTCGTCTTGTAAGATAAACGTTCAAAGTTGTTGCATAGAATATGAAAGTGGCTGGGTTTTATAGAATAGAACTTTGGAGTTTATGAGCACACAACGATTTGTTTGTAAAAACATTTACAATTTCTTTTCAGCATTTTGATTGTGTGGTAACGTATCTGTCGGAAAACTTGGCATTAAGTTGTGAGACACTGATGCAGAAAGAAAAATCATGTGGAAGTGTTGGTCTTTTTCACCTCTCTGTCCTTTTGGTGTAAGAATATAATCCTGAGGTCCAACAAAACGAAGCATGTAATGTGTAGGGATGAATTTTGACCAGATTTGATCCCCAGAAAGCACAAGACCAATGAGCAAAATTCGGTCACGTATCTGGGGTAACGTATCTGTGGTAACGTATATGGTCGATCATATTATCATGAGAGCGATATCTACCAAATATTTCTCACTTGTACTAAACTTTAATGTTGAATCGATGCGTCATTCCGAGGAGTAATGTATAATATACAATTTGTCTGACATTGCAACATCTGTCGCAGTGGGTGGCGTGAAAAGTATGTCACGTATCTGTCCAAATAAAAGTGTAGAAAACCGATATTTCAAACATTGTACCGTATTCTCAAAAAAGAGCTGTTGCACAAAAAATCTAAGTACTTGCAATGTATGAAGTATATCCTCAGGGTTTCATATACACAGGGTCATTGCATAGTCTTGTTATTTTCGCAATGCTGTAACACTAAAGAAACTGGTAACGTATCTGGCGGTGAACTTGGCGACAGGTTTCAAAAGGCTATAAAAAAAGAAGTCAATAAAAATTTTGGAACTTTTTGAGTATTGTGATTAGCTCATATGATATGCTCATCGTCCATGAAAATGATATTTGGAAAGTGTGTTTGTGGACGGAGAGGAGCAATAAAACATAATTCTGAAATAGCCGGCGACACTGCGTTTTTGGGGTCTTAACGAAGTTTAACAGCAAAATTTTATACAAAAAGGCAGATAACCGCATTTGATCGTGTTTATTTTTAACAAATAAAGTCCTCGTGATATATTATAAACATTTAAATAGTATCTAATAGGTTTCAGGGAACCGCAAACTGTCATGGAATGTCGGCGACACCAAAATTCTGTATTTGAACGCTTTTACTGAGAACGGGCCTACTATTCTGGATGATTTTTGGGAGAGGGAATGAGGTAAATCAAAATCAAAATTCAAAGCCATGTAAACTCATCGGATGAGCTCCAAAGGACTCACTTATTTTGGAGAGTCTGACAAAGTCCTCTGAGCCTGTTCTTCTCTGGATGCGGTGTGGGCGTGACCCAAAGCTGGCGCGGAACTCCAGCTCCGATGCGGTGGTGGAGTTCGACGATCCCGAGATCTCGCTGATCGTGTCTTTGGCCTCGGCTGCTTCTGCATCTGTTTGAGCCGAAAAACAAGAGACAGGTCACCAAATGTTTCCTGTTAACTCTTTACGTGCCACGTTCGCATGCCCGACTCAGTCGACGGCATGCAACTTTGACAAGTTCACCTTCATAAACATAAGGATTGAGAGAATGTAGCAATATTAGTAGAACACATCATTGAAAGTTTGAGGAAAATCAGACAATCCGTTCAAAAGTTATGAATTTTTGAAGTTTTTGTGCAGTACCCGCTGGATGAGAAGACTACTGCAGTGTATGAATAACTTAGATGTCACATGCGTACAACAATATAAGGAAAACATAAAGAGAATTTCACAAAATTCCATCTTTTGAAAAAAGTACACATTCCCCTGACTTGTTACCGACAAATGTTATGGGTAATATTATTCCCCCTGCCTTCAGAAAGAGGCAAGTCAAGTGCTCTTTTATTATGCGAAAAAAGTGAAAATATGTTGAATTTTCTTTTACATTTTCTTTATACTGTTGTACGCATATGACTCACAAGCTGTAGTAGTCTCCTCATCCAGCGGTTCCAACACAAAAATTTAAAAAAATTCATAACTTCTGCATCGATTGTCCAATTTTCCTCAAAATTTCACTGATGTGTTCTACTAATATTGTTGCATTTTCTCAATCCTTATGTTTATGAAGGTGAACTTGTCCTTTAAGGAGCAATGACTGGTGTTATGAGGGGCCAATATCACAGTTCTGCATCTCAGCAGGGTTGCCAACAATCACTCATCACATTAGGAATGGTTCAGGGAGCAACCTCAAAGATACTGGCAAGTCACATGCGTTTAATTGAGCAAAGTGATGTCGTAAATCACGGAGCTGTTTATATTCTCTTGTCAGGTTGTGTTGCAGTATACAACTTTTAATGGACCCTAAAGCAGACTTCCTTATTCTGTTATTGGTCAAATCTGTGATGTAATCATTGTAAATCATTGCCTTATTTGATTGAGCAAAAGTCATTAATATTCATAACTGTTGGAGGTATTGTCAATTTTTTCTCAAATTATAAAAGAATGTTTGCAACACTTCTTCCAATCTCCGAATCTTCATCTATGTTTGGGGAAACTTCCCCCATACCAAGAAGCGAACTCACCATTTTCAGGAACTGGCTGAGCTGCATATGACAGCTCCTCGGCAGATTCGCGGTACTTCCAGTCCTTCTTCTTGTAGCTGTCGTCATAGATATCTATCTGGTCATACAGATTGGTGTCATCCAATTCCTCATCGTCATCATCATCGTCTTCATCCTCATCTTCTGCATCTCCCACATCAATGTTTTTCTCACTTTGATCGCCTGCACTGGCCAAGGATTCAGCCAGGGGTTCTGCGGCAGGACCGTAAATTACTGACGATGCTGTACTGGAAGTCGAGGAATCACCTTCAATGTGAGTGAATTCAGGCACAAGAGGTTCCGGCATGCTTGTCACACCGACCTTGACTGCGGCCATCTCATTCCACGCACTCTCTGTCGGATGCTCAGGAGGCCGCTCGCCACATTCTGCATCATCAGGGCGGGGCTCCGATTCAGCATTACTGATGGAGATGGATGGATTGTCACTGGTCATCAAGGAATCTGAATACACTGGAGTTGCTGATTTGGTCTCGGTCTCTGCCTCAGTGGCTGGATGACTTGCCTCTGGCACATTACCTGCAACTGGCTCGATTGTAGCAAAGTGGTGGAAGGTCTGATTGACCTGAGCACTGGATGCTTCTTCCACCTCTGTGGCAGCCGCTGAGGAACTGGTGACTGAATCCTGATCAGCAAAGGCAGTCTGTGTTGCACTTGATGGCAAGCCACCAATGAACATTTCTTCCTCACCATCCGTATCCACCCTGGTCACAATTGCTCCTATGCTTCCGGCCATCACAGGTTGCTCCTCATGGAAAACTTCATCCCCAACCACACTAGCTCTATCACCAGGGAGAACACTGGTTGGCAGAGAGATCTCACTGGTTGAAGTACTTCTTGATGACAAACTTTTTCTTGGTGAAGGAACTGGAGCAGTATCTTTGGAAGAATCTTTACTGTCATCTGTGACATTGATGTTTGTGAGGGATAACCTTGGAGCAGGACGTGGGGGATGAGGGCGAGGACTCTCCCTTTCTCCTGGGAGTGGGCTGGTGGACACATCTGATATCGATGATCGTCCAACTTCAAGCTCTTCAGCTGTGGCTGAGGGGCGCATTCTGGGTGGCTTGGAGGGCCTTTCCTCAGCAAAGATTTCCTCCTTTCCTTCATCATGAATATCTTCTATTTCTGGTTCTGATTTCTTCCCTTTCTTCAGTTTCTGCTTCACATCCTTGCTCTCGGTATCATCTTGTGATGTTCCACCTTTCCTGGATGTCTCATACTGCTCATGGAACTCACCAGCAGAGTACTTCAGGGCACTCTTCTTCTTCTTCCTCGAGAAAGAAAATATCCGCTTTCCCATCTCATCAAACTCTTCCTCTTCTCCTGGATCTTCTTCCTCGTCTACTGCTTCTCTGACTTCCCTCTCTTCTGCCTCTTGTGTCCCTGATGAATTTTCTTCAGACTTGTTTGTATCCTCTCCAACTGGTTCTGCACTGTCATCGATGCCAAGTCTGTCACTAACAACACCGTTGATTTGAAATGATGTATCACTGCCAATCGCAAGGCAGACAGAGTTTTCTCTCTCAGCTACTGGAGGTTCACTGCTTGTCTGGGACACTTGCCCTTCTCCAGCATGAGCTTTAGTGAATGATCCTGTCAGAGGGTCAGCTGTACCACATATGTTCTTGAACTGATCATCAGAAGACTCCAGAGTTTCGGAGTCTCTCAGCTGCTCATCATCACCTGACACTGAATCTTTCTCTACAGACCTGAGAAGCACATGCTTGCTGGCATTGTCAAGAGTTAAACTGTGCCTTGGTGGAGGAGCCGGAGGTTGAGGAGGAGTGCTGTCCTGCGTCTCTTCCTCGTTGCTCAGGGAAGCCTTGGATTGCACTGATTCCCTCTCCTGAATCGACACTCCACGAATTTCATCTCCTCCTTCCCGGCTCTCTGGGCCCTCTGCTTCTTCCTCCCCGTCCTCCTCCTCCTCCTCTGGTATCTCGGGGTTGATGTCAAATGTGCCGCACTCGTCTTCACTATCTGACCCTCGCCTGCTGCTGCCCACGCTACGGACGGAGTGCGAAGACCTCTGACTCTTGAATGAACTGGCAGACTTACTATAACCTTCATGATAGATATAGAGGAACAATGGGAGAGATTGAATCAGTACCACCATCTATTAGAAAATCTAGTATCTTACTACCACTTTTAAGGTTGTTACAAAATTGACTGTGGTGTCTCAAGCTGAGCTATACATCAAAGTATATTTTTGGGGTATAAATCTCAGGAAAGTGTCTACTATTAGGCTGTAGACAGAAACAGGGAAAGTTAATATTTGTTCTAAAACTAATTCACAAATAATTGAAATGACATGTTTGTAAAAAATGTGTTGAGTGTTCACTTTCCTTGAACTAGGTTTCATTTGGATGGATAGCAAAATTGTTTAAAAGAGCGATTATTCAGGAGTTTGAGCATTTTCCCTTGACCTTTCACCCTTGCCCTATGACCCCATTGCCACAATCCTTCAAGTAATCTCTAACTGATAACATCGATCTTTATGCCAATACTTTGAGTGATTTTCAAAATATCGGAATCGTTACATCTTAACACCTTAACCTATATGACCCAGATCTTCCCCTAGAGAAATCTTTATCTGGTAAGACTTGTCTACGCTAAGTTTCAAGTAAATACCTTTGGGCATTGCATCGATACTGGGGAAATAGTGAAAATTTAAGAACTTCACTTTAACATTTGATCTTTAATCTTGAGCATGCGCACAATTGATAGACACAACTTTGCCCACTCATATGATGTATGTACATATTGTGCCAAGTTTCATTAGGATATCTCAAATAAATCTTAAAGTAATGCTGTCCACACAATCAATTATGGATGAAAAGATGGACAGATGGATAGACAGAAGGATGTGAAGATGGGCAGTCTATGAAAGACGGAAGGAAAGACAACCTGAAAACATGAATATCTTGGGACACTTCCTGGCAGAGGCCAGTGACTGATTTTGAAAAGCAATGCTTTCAAACATGGAAAAGGTTCTCAAGCATAACTTACCTAAAACGTCATACGAGTCCACAGAAGAGGCCACTGAGATGGTGCTGGCCACTGACCCTCCTCGAGTGAGACTAGACTCTGTCTCCAGGAGATCTCCAGAGGATTCCTCAGATCTGGGTGTCAAGGAGTCTTCCACAGTGTCATCTGCAGAAACAGCATCAGCTCCACCTGGTTCAGTGCCTCCAGGTCTCCTGCTTTGGCCTGGAAGGGGAAGTGAAGGTAGGGCCACTGGATCAGGATGGTCCTGATCTGCCGAGTTTGTTGTGTCCTCTGAGACTGCTGAACTTGGACTGCTTTTCAAGATGTCCCTTGGAGGTGCTTGTGGCACAGATTCCTGTGATGGTTCTGGAACCTGCGGGCTGTCACTGCTTGAGATTGCACCGTCTCCAACAGCCAAGTCTGTATTCTCAGTTAATTGAGGTGTTTGACTCACTGATTCCTCTTCACTTAGTGTCTTAGCTGCACTTTCACGTTCACTTCTACTTACATTACCTAATGCTGCACCAGCTTCTTCAGCTGGACTAATGTCCTTGGTGATTGTTTGTGCTATATCAGCTGTGACTGATGTCCGTGGCTTAACAACTGGAGCAGCTTCAACTTTGTTATCACTTAAACATGTGCCATCTCTGTCAATTTCACCATTTTGCTCATTACTGTGATCCTTACTCAAGTCTGGCTTTGCTTTAACTTCGGGAGGACAGTTTGGCGACTCAAAGGACTGCTGTGGAGAAGTAATCCACGACTTCCGCTTGACTGGAGGCTTGTGAACCTTTGGTTTCACCGGTGGTGGTGATCCTCCATTTGTCAGCCCAGCCTGGGAAGTGGCCAGGGGTGATTTTGGTGACTGTGGCTTGGCTGGAGGCAGTTTTGGCTTGGGGCTCAACGATGGTGGGGGCACCTTGGGCTTTGGGGACACAATCGCTCCTTCTGGCTTCGGCGAAGGAGGCACTGGCACCGATCCTGGCTTGGGCTTCGTCAGAACAGGTGGAGGTTGCTTCTGCTTCCCCGGGACAGTGGGCTTTGTTGATGGGCTCGGAGGCACCTTGGAGACTCCTGGGGGAGTGATGGAACCTGATGGTATCCTGGACAAGGGTTTGGGCTTGGGCGCTGGCTTGGGAGGGGTGGAGACAGCAGGACCTCCTCCTCCACCTCCTTGGCCTGCTGCTCCTGAGAGAAGAGACGGGGAAAAGATGCAGACAAATCAGTCAACAGAAAGAGCAAAAACACTCAACAGCTCTTCTCTGGTGTGACATACCGGGCAAGCTGGATGATGCAAGTTGGTTAACACATGAATAGAGCTCTATGATGTTACCGGAACATGTATGGCTAAATCGAGCACATCCTACCTTTTATGGATACCTCCACATCTCCCAGCTGTTCATGCTCAAGCACGTCTAGAACAAGTGGGGGATGGGGTATGACAACAAGACATCAAATGTAATCAGAAGTCAAGTGGCTAAATGTAAACAAAACAAAACAAAACAAAACTTGAGCATCCTTCACATGATAAAAGATGAGAGGATTCAGAAGGACAAGACAAAAGATCCAACACAGTGTTGATACTTTTTATGGGATATATCATACCTAAATTAGATCCAGAAGACATCACAACCTGAGGTAGAACAAGTAGAAAGAAATGTTGCAACATTTCACGCAAAATGCATTTATACAGCTACGGGTCGCCGACTAAAACTGACATTGAACATTCAGCTGGAAATGAGGAAAATGTATCAGGGCAAAGTTCATGAAGCTATTGACTGTTAGACTTTATCTCCAGCTAATGACTCAGATTTTCTCCTCTCCTTCATCAGTTACAAGGCAAGAGGGGTTGAAAGGACAAGGTCTGTTTGTGGACATGATGTTAAATTAGCATAAATCTTCCTTCCTATTAAACAGTAATATGGACTTCCTCATTGTCAATGAGAGAGTTTTACTGATTTTGCACCACAAAACTAGCATTTCAAAAGTAGGTCAGGTTCTCAAGAAAACAGTGGTTTGAAGCAGGTCTATATTTCAAATTCAATTTCACAGAGTGACAGTCTTTCATTCTTTATTCAGTATTGCTTATAAATCTGAGTGTGCATTTTTCAGGTGTCATTTTCTTGTCAATATGGACGGGCTGAAAAATTGTTATAGTATGAGAAATGAGAAACTAGATGTTATAAAATAATACGACTCAATGCATACCAAGAAAAAGAAACCTAATTGGAATATATTTCACAACATTTGGCAAGCAAGGTATCATATCCTATATAGTTGTCAACCTCTTGTCAATATGGACGGGCTGGAAAATTTTGAAAGTATGAGAAATGATAAAGAAACAAGATGTTATAAAAAGATATGATTCAGTGTATAACAAGAAAGAGAAACCTAATTGAAATGCATGTCATGAAGTTCGGCAACTGAGATATCTTTTCTTTCTTTCTTTCTTTCTTTCTTTTTTTTGAGGGTTAGGTATATGATCGAAGCCATGCAAAGGCAGACCAAGTTATATTTACTGGCAATTTGCTCTGTAAGCACTGAAAATGCTCATCATTTCATGCTTTTTACTGGTGTAGGTAAAGACAAAAACAGAATGCTAAAAGACTTGGCTATCTAGATCATGAGGTACACCACATGATAATGACAACTGAGGGTGATATGAAGAAAAATAACAGAGCCTGGAAGTGAAGCTGGGTATGTTCCAATATATGACAGATCTACACTTGCAGTTGCAGCCGTCCACCACCACAAACACACGCGGTCTGCAGTGTGATTTGATTGATGAGGTATGTCAGGAATGTGTGTCTAATCAACCTCAAAGTTCTACTGGGGATTTCTAATTCCAGATCTGGTCTCAATGAGAAATTATCCCATTACAAAATTATATTACACCAGCCACTTCCCACTTTCATGGTTTACCTAAGCATCAACATTAGTGGGGACAACGTCTTAAAAGTAGTCTCACAGGCTAGACCTCATTATGAATCATGTCCAAGGCTGACTGCGTGATTATGATCTTACAATGTCAACTTGAAACCAGGGCTTGTATGTGAGACTACTCACATAACAAAACTTCAAAGGAATAAGTGGAGCTGTTTGCTTTGTGAAGAAAAGTTCTGCTGGGGCCTCGGTACTAATTACTCATGAAGGCTAAGCAGAAGTAGTCATGAAATTCAAAATACCACAGTATTAACCCATTGAGGATGAGTCCCGAGTATACTTGGGCAGGTGTCTATGTGAAATGCGTGTTGTAGCAAAATCAAACTGTCCTCAATGGGTTAACAGAGAAAACATCTATTTCACTCCCAAGACAATTTAAAGACATGGAGAGGAATTACAGCCCAAACACTCTTTCCCTTAGCCCAATCCACTATGAAAAGCAACTTAGCTGTACACAAGTTCAATGACATTTTCAGGTGAAAGAAGAAATTTCTCCTGCTTTGACGATAGTTGATACACAGGAAACAAAAGACTCATAATTACATCCCGGCAGTCGTGTGAGGTACTAGTACTCAAAAACTCCCACTGCACAGATATACAAAAAAAAAGGAGCCCACAAAAACTAGTTTTACACTTTAATACATGTAGGCTAATTACCAGCTTACAAATTTTTGGATTTGCATTACAGTCTAAACCGCACAAACACAGGGAGCAATGATCGCCATTTTGATAGAGTTTGGACAAATGCAGTTTGGAAGACAAACTATTGTGATTTGCAACAAGCAGAATAATTCTGTCCATCTGACTGGCCATCAAAAAAATAAATAAATGAAATCTTGTTATTTGGAATGCAATCATTACCCCACTATTTTTTGTCTGTGTAAATGTGGCTATTGTCCACATGCAACTTGGACCTGATCTACTTTCTGTCTTCGTCAAGGTCACTGCTGGGTCACACTGTCACTAAGAAATGCTAGTGGCATTGGTCAGCCAATATAACCAAGGAGCTTCTTGATGCAACCGAAACTGACCCCTTGGTAGGATAGAGGTCTCCTGTCAAACTATATAAGATGAATACAAAACTAGAGTAAGCTGCATGGCCTACATCTGTTTTTTCAAGTCCCATGAGAGAGTTTAGGTTAAGCTGCTTTCAGCATAAGAATTAAGCCACATTAATCTCTGCCGAACAGGTGTGAACACCAACTTTTCATCCAGTAGGCCTATAACTTGAGGATAATATTTGAAAAAGATAAAATGAATTTCTTCTGACAATAATATACAGGACAGAATTTTCATTCCTTCAAAGTACCAATTCATGAAAAAGTTGTTTTGTTTCTTTCCTATTTACTTGTCTATTTCATGACAAAATATTTTAAAGAATTTTAACGTCAGTACTGCAAAGGCAAGTCTGAATTATTTGCTACTGGATCAAGTGCTCCTCTCCTTCCCTTCCTCTTTCTCTCCCTCTAATGTATGTATGTAGGCCTATGTCTCTATCTATCTATATAATTAACTACCTATCTATCTATCTACCTATCTAATCTATCTATCTATCCATCTACCTCTATCTCTCTCTGTCTGTACAGTGACAGGGTGTTCAGACGCAAAGAAAAAAATCTATACTAGAACGGTATAGTGCTCTATACCAAAATGGTATAGCTGAACGATGAACTTCATTATGTCTGAATGCTGACTAACAAAACAACGTATAATGAAACGACGTATAGCGAAACAATGGTCAGAGCATCGTTCGGACAAGAACTCGAAATTTAATAGCGTCTGAAAGATCTGTCGGCTATATGATGATTCTTTGTACATCATGTCTTTATCAAGTTTTGGTATCTAAACTGGCTTGCGTCTAAACAGGAGGTGAGTCTGTAGGACCAAAGTATTTCTTCGAACTTCTGGATCTTCTCAGAAAGCATGCCCAGGACACTTCAAGCCACTGTATAGGCCTACCAATGGGAGTTCAGTGATTAAAAAAACAAAAAACAAAACAAAAACATTCATTATCACATTAGATTCATACATGTAGGTGTAGGTCAGTTATTTCACAAAACATTCTACCATTTAAAAATGTAGCATTAAAGCCTAAAATGTCAGGAAATATCACTATTTTTCTCAATAAACCATAACTGTAGACAGTAATATTCTGGAAAATAATTTCAAGAAAACTATAGTTCACATTTTGTACCTTTAACAACACCTAACACTGATTACACTGATTATAAACATTTTTACACTGGTTGATTCTATATCCCTAGCTCACATTTTAGAACTATTTTGAAGCACTAAAGCTGGGTTTTTGTTTCATCTGCAAATGGTGAAGGGTGCCTTTACCCTACAGCCATGTTTATACATCACCAAATTCCCAGACAGTCATTCAGCACAAACATGGAATAACATTCCTCATTAAAACAGAAAGTACATCCTCTGGAAAAGTGTTTACCAAGCAAAGAAGTTTTGTGTCTATTAGGTTATTTTACTAATGTGCCTCGGTAGAGTCTCGACAAAGAAGAGGATACAAAACTAAAGAGCAAATAATATGAAGGAATTATCAAATCGGCCAACTTTCTACACACTTACCTACTAGGATTTTTTTTCCAACTACAATTGTATAAACACCAACTTTCACTGCAAAGCTACCAGAACTAAAGTGAGGAGCATATTCTAGGTCTACAGGGTTTCTCGTGCAGCAAATCTTTAAATTCTAGAAAATGTAGGTTCCCTAAATTTGGACCACAAAAAAAAGTGTTCTAGATAACTTTTAAAAAGGTAAAACCAGATTTGATATATAAACTTATCACATTCTGTGACAAACCACATCCAATCAAATTTCCTGTAGATTTCACATAATGTCATCAGATCAAGCATACCCAATTATCAAAATGCCTAATAACTGAATGCCCAGACTTTACAGTACAAGAAAACCACAAATTCATACAACTAAAGAAATAGGATGATTCTCACAGTCTCTCAAAATATTTCTTCCTCTATCTTTAATGTAGCACATATACGACTATAGTTTCACAGGTGCCACATTAGCAAAATATCATACATGCAGTCTGAAAGGAATAGACTATGATTCTCAATGAACAGTCTGTGTTGATATTCAGGTAGGTGTCCTTGAAAAGTTGAGCATCTGACCTTATTTGACACCACCAGTCTGGTTTCTAGACTTCAATCTGTTGTTGTCACCATTCATTTAATCAGTCGCAATCAAAGGCCATTTAGTCATTGATATAGATCTAATCTAAGCATTCATGGCTGCCTAAATGGAAATGGTCATCTATCTTTTGGCAAGTAGCATTAAAGGGAAGGTAAACCCAAAGAGCAATGTGGATTGAGTAAAGGCAGCAACATTAGTAGAACACATCAGTGAAAGTTTGAGGAAAATCGGACAATGGATGCAATAGTTATGAATTTCTAAAGTTTTGGTGTTGGAACCGCTGGATGAGGAGACTACTAGAGGATATGACGTATGAGTGGACAACAATACAAAGAAAATATAAAGGAAATTCAACAAAAATTCACTTTTCTAGAATTATGAAAGAGCAATGCACCAACCTCTTTCAGAAAGCAGGGGGAATAATTGCTACCCTTAACATATGTCAATATCAAGTTGATGGAATTTGTAATTTTCATGAAAAATTGATTTTTGTAGAATTTTCTTTATATTTTCTTGGTATTGTTGTCCATTCATACGTCATAACCTCTAGTAGTCTCCTCATCCAGCGGTTCCAACACCAAAACTTTAAAAATTCATAACTTTTGCATCGATTGTCCGATTTTCTTCAAACTTTCACTGATGTGTTCTACTAATGTTGCTGCTTTCACTCAATCCACATTGCTCTTGGGGTTTATCTTCCCTTTAAGAATTGAATGCAGGAAACGTCTTGGAGTCAGCATCATGAGAAGAGACAGCCAAATTGTGGAAGTTATTGTCAAATATCAATGTTGACCCTAGCATATATATGAAGAGTTTGTTCGCAAAAACCGATAAGTCCATATTTGACGAATAAAGATATTTGCGATTAAAGGTCAAGAAAAATAAAGAGAATAATAAGAAAATTTTTGCTTCTTTTGACCATAACTTAAAAAATGTACCTTTATATGTAGTGACCAATATATCATTTAAAAGGTATTATTTTGTACTTTATGACTGAGACTGTACTTCAAAATCGTCAAAAATGGACTTATCGGTTTTTGCGAACAAACTCTTCATATCCTCTGGATATGTCGTACAGCTACTACAAATGAATTCAAGGCAGTGGCAAAAAAACAACAACAACAACCTATAGCTGTTTTCTTATAGGTCAAGAAAAATGATTGCAATGCAGAATTACAATTACAAATAAAATTACTATTAGAATTATCATCCGTACACACGATTGAGGAAGTCTTCGCACATTTTGCAGTTTCACATTTCAGAGCGAGGAGGGTTGCATGCCCAAATATTTCAGATTCAGATATTCAGTCTATGATAAGTCCATAGGGACCTATCAATTTGATGAAGACAAGCACAAACTTGAATTATTAATAAATCATGGTCAAAGGATTCATTCCCTATAAAGTGTGAACAAGGCTTCTATACAAGCAATACTCTATTGACTTTGACTGAAAATATTAATCATAACATGATCATGCCTTATGCAGCATGTGTCTATTGAGATCAAGTGAAAATACGTATGATTCAGGGTTTCTAAATGGACACATTATCTTTGATTTTTACTTCCAAGATAAACTTAAACTTGAACATGGTATGGCAACACATGGCATGGCTTCTTTTCGATCTGGTGTAAATTGCATGTGAGATGGGAAATCGCTTTTCCCCAGTGGCGCGAAGTTGATTTATAGAGGGCTAAGACACCATAAAACTTTAGTCGTCTTTCACACTCAAAATAAGTGGTGTTTATCCCACCTCGCTAGCAGTTTAAAGGCATAATTTACCATTTGCAGATGAAACAAAAACACAGCATTAGTGCTTCAAAATAGGTCTAAAATGTGAGTGGGGAATAGAAACAACCAATGTAAAAATTTGAATAAGTATAATCGATGTTAAATGATGTTAAACATACAAAATGTGAACAATAAATACAATACAAAATTTCCCAGACTAAACCGTCGACAGTTATGGTTTAATGAGAAAAATAGTGATATCTCCTTGTATTTTAGGCTTTATTGCAAATATGATATATGGTAGGATGTTTTGTGATACAACAGACCTATGCATCAAACGTGA
This sequence comes from Diadema antillarum, assembly GCF_040938485.1. Classification (NCBI taxonomy): domain Eukaryota; kingdom Metazoa; phylum Echinodermata; class Echinoidea; order Diadematoida; family Diadematidae; genus Diadema; species Diadema antillarum. The sequence continues at coordinate 75,410 of NW_027272429.1, read as the reverse complement.
CATGTTGAACATTTTTTAAATCACTGCTCCCAAAGGTAAACAGGACCCTTGGGCCCGAATTCACGAAGGTGGTCTAAATTTAAACCATGGTTTACGTATATTTCTTCTGCGTATTTATGATTGACAGATTGCGTACGCTAACAGCCATCCAGTAAAAAAACGTGCATTGATGCGCGCAAGTATTGGTACGCCTATTTAACGCTTATTTTAGACCATGGTCTAAATTTGTACCATGGTTTAAATTTAAACCACCTTCGTGAATTCGGGCCTTGATATCCTTGTACTGGTGTAAAAAGTGCCTGTGAGGTGGGGACATTATTGCTCCCAGTCATGTGAACTTGATTTATTGAGGGTATGGGGATCATAAACAGGTCTGGCTGAAGGAAAGGGGGAGTAGTATTGCAAAATACTGATTTTTACAGAGGAGGATTTTCAGGTGTTTTGGAACTAGCCTATATTGTCTTTCATACTAAAGAGAGAAAGAGGAAAAAAAACTAATTTTCAGAAATTTTGCTTGGCACAAATTCCTGCTGAAGGATCACAAATCATTTGATCCAATCCATACAAAAAATAGCTCATTTGGTATAGTACAGATAGACAGAGAACTACCAATAAACCAACTGCCCATTAATTCCTTTACCCCTTATTATTTCAGGGGTGTTGACCTTCTCAGGTGAATGCCAAACTTATTAAAAGGGTGGTCACTACCAATGCTACTACCTTCAGTGGCAAACACATTAACTGTCCTTCATTGTTGACAGTGGCTAGTTAAACATTGTTGGCAGTGGCTAGCTAAACACTGTTGGCAATGACCAATAAACCTTGTTATCTACAATTGTATGTTGTGAAAATATACAACTTTGTAGTTTACAGAGTGAACTCCATACTGCCTGTAGCCTACATGGTAAAACCAGGGAGGTGGAATCTCTCTCCAAGTCCACCTCCCTGGTAAAACACAGACCACACACAATACAGCATCTCCCATGAATAAGTGCTCACCAAGGGGTGGATGTGAAAGGGGAGGTGATAAAAGAGTGTTTATGTTTAGTTCTGGTCCCAGCAGCCCACAACCTACCAGGAGAAGGTTTCACACTTACAAGCAGACTCTTTGGTAATTTTCACATTTCCCATTAGCATTTCTACAACATGTGTTTGGGTTTTGGAAGTACAACCATGTTCACTGAAGTAAAATGAGTCAGATGTATTCTACAAGCTGATGAGTAGGGCCTACAATGCATGTTAACAATACACAAAGTTGTGAGTAATAATTTTCATCGTACGCCACGTGGGAGGGGTTTCAAAAGATTTCGGATTCGCCCCGATGGGATTTTATGAACTTACTTGGAAGAATCATGATCAAATTTTGCATTAAGACAAAATTTATGTATCTGAAGTAGCATACAATGTTCCTTAAAAGTCACATTGACAAATCTGTTCTGTGTAAGTGTGAAACTCCTCTTGCCAAATCCCATGGTCCCACAGGAAACACAAGGCTAGTCTGTGTTTGCAGACACAGGTAGGCCTATGCATTATTTTTTGTTAAACCTGCCTCTCTCTCTCTTGAGTCTTTCATGTGTTTTCTTTGTTTAATCCACAGAAACTCAAGACCAGAGAATGCCCCCAAAGAAAAGAAGTGTGGTGATAGTTACACTGCAGGAGTTACATGGGACTATAGGCCTAGGTCCTATACCATTGTTATGTTGCAGGACATACCGTACAAATCATATCTTCCAACTTGCCCATGTGGACATTTCAGCAAGAGACCCAAGCTTCACCCCCCTTTTTTTGTGCGAGTGTCCACAAACAAGAAGAGCTAATCAAACAGTTATTTCATCGCATAACAAAAACAAAAGGCTAATACTGTCAAAAACCATCCATTTCAGGTGCGTATGAATGCGGCTTCTCTCACTGAATGAGAAAGTGGGAAAAAGTGGGCAGTGCTTTCAGAATTTGTTTGAATGTCAAGGTTTGTGTTCCAAGCTGATGACATCACCGCGTGTGGAATGAGAAAAGTGGGCGGGTAATGCATTATGGAGTCCTTACAGCTGGAGAAAAACCTGTGTACCTGTGACGTAATTGAAAGTGTGGGCAGTATAACAGCCACAGTGTGGTAAATATTTATGTTCTCATAGACCTACTGAGTGTGAGGTGGTGGCCGTGTAATCAAACAATAAGGTCCACAAGGGGTTTTAGCATGTCGCTGCAACATGCTCAAGTTCTTGTGCAACATTCTAAAAAGCCAGCAACATGCTGTTCAACATGCTCAAGAATTTGCGATGTAAGCTCAATAGAAAATGTATTCAAACATGTGGAACACATGTGCAAAACATATCAAAAACATCAAACTATCTGGTGATATTTGTGTGCAAACCATGAGAGAGAACATTGAATGTAAGCATCACAAAGATAGATAAGCTGCAAATAATATTGCTTACTACATGTTCGTGATGTGCACTCCGCGCTCATACAATTTCTGCAATATTCTGAGATTCTGAGCTTGCAACATGCTCAAATTTCAAGTTGTGGACCATCCTGTTAATAGTTACGTTCAGACAGAAGCCCTAACCTCAAGGTTAGGAAACCTCGAGGTTAAGCTCTTGCCCCCTAACTTCGACCTGCGTCCACACGACGAATCCTCGAGGTTAAGGCTTGTCGTCTGAACGTAACTATAGTATTCAAATTTGTTTTTCTTTTCCATCAGGACCTATAAATAAGCTACTTGGTCCCAGCCAGTCCACCTGTTTCTATTACTGGTACTGTACATATGCCATAAATTTCAAAGTGGTTTGATTTTGTGGACCAAGTTGACCTACAATGCATACAATTCATGAAATATCGGTCTATAACATGCTAAAATGTTGCCCCCAGCAACACAATCACAATTTAATACTATTACCTCTACAACAGGGAATCCTTAACTTTGCTTCTTAACCCTTTGTTACCTTGAGTGCCAATTGGTACAGTAAATCTCATAGCCTTGTAGGCATACACCATACCGTTCAAAGTCCCTGGCACAAAAAGGGTTATTATAGGGCTTTTTACACTTGTGTTTCTTAACCCCGGACTTTCTCTGACCCAGGACTATCGTTAGTCCCGTACCAATTTTTTCAGCTTTTTACACTCGCCAATTAGTCCCGTACTATCTCTTGTCCGGGGCTAAGGAGAAAACTGACCTTTTTACACTCGTATTTCTTAGCCCAGGACTTTCCAAACCACACGAATATTCATAATTACGCTGTGTACACGCACGCACCGGCAGCACTTGATGACCTCGTTTCTGATTGGTCAGTGAGGGTCGGACTTCGTCTCCGTCGCTTAGCCCAGGATTATTTTTTCGTTCTGTTTACACTCACTTGCTTGGCACCGCAATTGCGGTGCTAGCACCGCAATTGCGGTGCTAACCCCTGCTATTTTGCAGGGCCAGATAGTACCGTACTATCGGTGGGGCTAGCCCACTTTGGCAAAAACGAGTGTAAACAGAAAGTGGGCTAAGGATAGTCCCGTACCAACGGTGGGGCTAAGGCCCCCCCTTAGCCCCACCGTTGGTCCGGGGCTAAGCAAAATTTTACAAGTGTAAAAAGCCCTTATTAGGTGGATCTTCATCAGCTCGAGCTTGAAGAATAACGCAATATTTCTGATCCAAAGAATTAGCCCGATCAGAAAATAGCCTGGTAATTTTGCAATGAAGACCGAAATAGCGCGCTATTCCGATTGGAAAATAAGCCAAAGAAATCTTGGACTTATTTGCAGAATTGCCAGCTAATTTGCAAAGTAGCGTGCTAATCTTAACGCGTCTTCATCAGCTCGAGCTTAAACATCGGCACTGCATGCGCTGCGCACCACGCAGGAACGTAGGCAGTCAGGTCGGAGTGTGTTCACGCCGCTACCGTTCGTTTAAGTGCGCATGCGCCAGCATCGAGCTTTTAAACCCGACCGTGCCTGAAGCTCGAGCTGGTGAAGATGCGATTGCACATTTCAGCTGACTTCGGGCTTATTTCTCTGATCCCCCATAAGCTCGCTATTCTTCAAGCTCGAGCTGATGAAGACCCACCTAGAGGAATAGTAATCAATTCTTCATTCTGTCACTGTGGTTCTTTATTCAGTGATTTTGCTAATTTAACCTCGCACAATAAAAATGACTACCTTATATAGACATCTCATTTTGTGATACATTGTGTATGTCAGACAACATGGCAATTATATTCCATAAAAATACATTTGAAAATATAGATATCCACCTTTGTTGTGATTGGGAGCAACTATTGTATCAAAGTCTGCACACAGTTTGGACTTGTTGTTTTATTATTATATTGGTTTGTGGTAAGAATATTGTGGGGGAGTTCACTGTTTGAATAAACTTCTTTTGCTGTCAAATGTGAATTAAAACATCATGCATGCAATATCCTTCAAATACAACGGTTCTGGTGGTGACCACAAAGTATGCAACACCTTTGAATAAACATACACAACAAAGGTTCATTTCTTCTTGTTGGTTTACTCGTTTTAATTGATTTGAAAATGTTGTAACTGTTAAATCTGACATCAAACAAGTGCAGGTATAGGTGTTGAAATACAGAAGTGTAACACAATGTAGATAAAAGCACAGACTTTACAAAACCTTACTAACCTCCCTGCTGATATGTAGTCACAAGTGTGGAGGGACAAGGAGTTTATACACTAGCTCTTTCTACTATATGACATGAACATTTCACTTCAATTGATTTCTGAATTATTCTGTATTGATCACTTTTCTGGGACTGAATATAACATCTACTCTTGATCTTCAATGATGAAAATCAGGTCTGTTATTCAAACAGTCCTGTCTTTCACATTTTGCATGCCAATTAAAAAAAAAAAATGAAAAAAATAATGCAGAAATTGGGAGGATTCAGAAAAGATATAATAACCTGAATTCTAACACCATACACTATGATCAGTGAGAAAGGTGCTATAAATGACAGTATGAATTATATTAAAGTTGTAAACTACTAAAATAGTATCAGAGCAAAGTCTGATGGCATATAAAGAAATGATTTAACCTCTTGAATGTCAATATGCTTTAATCATTATGACATAAAATGTCACACCAGGATACAAAGGTAGAGTAGTCATCCTCGAATTTCTCCAGGATAGACCTGTACTCATCACTTGCGTCTGATACATAAGCATAACATCCTGGAAGTGATATTCCTTTTATTGATCACAGAGAGATAGGCCTACTGTATATTGACTTTCAATGTGATTTTTCTTCTTTGGCATTTGTGTATCCTATTTCGAATTTCAGCTTGAGCTACATTTTATTGACATTCACTGTCTTCAAACAAAGATTTTTTTCACCTGTCACTTGGCAACAGCCTGGTGAGATAGCAAACTTATACTTGAAGTTATCGGCACTCGTGTCTCCGTAAACCATTCAAAAAGAGGCATAACTTTCCAAATAGTCCCAAGAGAGGCTCAAATACATGCACTGGGTTGTCAAAGAACAACAGGGTGGTCCCAAGAAGCAATCAGGGACGTACAGTAGACAGAAAAATCTCTCTGTTTGGAGAAGTACGGTTCTCCTCCTCTAAAAAGAGAGATTGATCCGTACAGCCAGACGTAGTCTCCACGGAACATGTTCCCAACAACATAGGCCCACACTGATTTTTCAGTCAACCGGCGGTGACCCCAGAGCTGGATAGACAAATCTGTCTGTCGGGAGTTTTTTTTTTTTAATCATTTTTGTTTTACTTTAACTGGAGGGGATTCTGTGAATCCAGACATAATCGGTAATCATGTAGAAATGCACACCTATTGTGCGCATCGCTGTTTGTCAATCAAATTTTGTGCAGCTATTGGAGATGCTAATTGAACCATATCCAAGAATTTTCATGGAATTAGAAAGCCGAAAAGGTAAGAAAACTGAGAAATCGAAGTTGAAAAGTACGTCGGTCGCGAACATAGTCTCCGACATATTAGGAGTGCACCGATTTCGCAGGGAACGATGTCAACGATTATAATCGATTCTGGTAGTCTCTAATTAGCCACTTACTAACAATATCGAACTTGACTCGTGCAATACGTGTAGCCCCTACTTTCTTTTTCATATTTTTTTTCTTATTGTTAGCTCACCTGAGTCGAAGGCTCAAGTGAGCTATTCATTGTGATAGTTCTTTGTTTCCATTGCCACTATCATGATTATCACTATTCAAATTATTGATACGATTATTCATACCAGGATTAAGACATCGATCCTTTCTTTAAAAATTGTGGCAAGTATTGATTTTATCATGACAAAAGTTGATCATAATAATTTAAATTGAATAGTGTTGAAGGGAATAGAATGAGGTTGAAGGAAAAGTGGAAGAAAAAGGTTGGGCTATTAGGATGGAGAGAGAAAGAGAGAGAAAAGAAGATGAGAAGGAAGTTGAATTCAAAGGGGATTTGTTTCTAGTAATCTTTATAATTTATAGGCCTAATTTAATGAATTAATGAGAATAGTATTACAAAAAGTGTATGTTATACAATCATGTATTAATATTGTGGACTTCTCATAAAGTGCTCATTTTACCTAAAAAGAAACAGAATATTTAAATTGAAATGGTAATATGTTTTTGATTGATAAGTTATACAAAAACTGCAACCCCAGTATTTGCTTTTGTTTTATAGTAAAAATCCATTTTATTGTGCAATATTCATGATGGATAATTCCCATTTTTTCATATCTTTTACTGTTTTGTACACATATTATCCGTCCATCATTTAGTCAGCAAAAAATGTTGAAAGATATACAATCACACGCAGGAGAAAATTAAACAAAAACGATAAAAATCAGACGCATCACGATCACTTTCTTTCTTCCACATTTTACTGTCGAGCCGACGTAATTATTGTCGTTATACACCTGGTTATACACCAAACAAACAGCTGTATTACAGACTACATAGATCGATTATCATCGTTATATCACTCTTCCACTTAATCGATCATCCATCATGCTACGCTGACATGGCCGTCGATCGGCGTACTTTTCAGTCAAAATTAGCCACTTTTCTTCTGTAATTGACTATGAAATCTCATGAAACTGTCAGATATGGTCCATCTTGACATTTCTGGTAGCCACAATAAGTTTTCATCGAAGGAAATGGTAGGTGTGCATGGTGTGCATTTCTACATGATTACCACATAATCTCCACGGAACATATATCCCCAACGACAAGATACAGACCGATCTTTTTGTGAACCACGAAGCTAGGTAAGGGTGTTTCCACCTCCCTGGTGTTTTCTTACACGCACCTCAGAGGGCAATCGTAGCTTCCAAACCATGGAGGCTTTGTAATTTACTTCTCTTGGCAGAACATGAAGAGAGATTTAAAACAATTTTCAGTGAACCTCCTGCACAATCAGGGAAACTTGGCAACTCTGAAGTTCATACATACCTGTCCGACAAGAGAAGATCCAAAATTCTGTAAGCAGATGATACCTGCTACCATGCAGGGAAGTGAGAGAAACCCAATATTGTCCCAAGAGGTTTAGTTGTACAAGTTGACAAGCACACACTATCCACTCACGCTCCTAGCTCCTCAAATTGCTCAAAACCAGACACCAGAGCTTGAGTAGGACACCCCAGTGGTGTGGTGTGTTGGTAAAGTTCTTTCGCTCACTCGCTGCTGGCTGGCAGCTTGTTGATAAACTGTGCATGATAAAACTCCTAGGATAAACTGTCACAAGGGAGCTTCCAACAGCCTTCTGCTTCCAAAAGAGGGGAGTAAAAATCTAAAATAAGACACAGTGACCAGACTGTAGCAGCAGGGTTTCCGTATATCACTTTCACATCAACGTTCACAGATCGGCCATCTCTCCTGCTAATATCATACCATAAGCCTGGTTTAGTGGTACGTGGAACAGGGAGGTGGGGGAAAGTAGCCACCCCTGATGAAACAGGGCAGGGGTTGGCTAGTGCAGGGAGGTGATCAGTGAAGTGAGAGTGGTGCAGGGGCAGGCTTTGTTTGTGGACTGCTGCTGATGCCAGCTCCTGCTTGTTAGGAGTGCTGTAGATGCATGTTTGGTTTGTGTGTGTGGCTGTGTGTGCCAGTGAGTGGGTGGTGTCCATGATGAAGTCCCCCTAGAGATACCTGGGGCTGGATATTTTTGGTGTCTGCAAAATAAGAGATGTATGTAGTCTAGCCCGCCAAGCACACTTTCATCTTAAGTTCAAACGATCTGAATTCTCACACTCACAGGGGGTGACAATGTTGCCAGGCATGATGTTCAATGAGTCCTAACTGAAGGTGGACCAACAGACAAACACTACCAAAAGTACTGGAAAGAAATGAAGAGATTCAGAGCTACCAAGTCTCACGCATTCTGCATGAGACTCAAGCATTTAGGGGCAATCTCACGATCTCACGCATGCCACCCATTTTTCTCATGCATCGGGCCAAGTCTGCAACTTGGGCCTATAATAATAAGCATAGCTCAAAAGATTAAAGTGATAGTTGCAAATGAAGGTATATTTCCCTTTTGTCTTTCAAAATAAGTAAAAAATAGTCACTTATAAGTATGCACCTGATCGCACCCTAAAAATTGAAAAAGCTCCCTACAGTGGGAGGCCACAGGGGGGGGGGGGGGGGGGGGGAAACCCCTCCCACACCCTCGCTCGCATGCACATTCGCATGCCGAGATGCCCAGTCATGAAAATCTCACTCGTAAAATTTTTTTGAACTTGGCATCCCTGGAGATTGTTCGCAAAAACCGATAAGTCCATATTTGCCAAATGGAGATATTTGCAAATAAAGGTCAAGAAAAATAAACAGAATAATAAGAAAATTTTTGCTTCTCTTGACCATAATTTCAAAAATGTGCCTTTAAATGTAGTGACCAATATATCATTTAAAAGGTATTATTTTGTACATTATAAGAGAGACGGTACATCAAAATCTTCAAAAATGGACTTATCGGTTCTTGCGAACAAACTCTTCAAATACTAAGATGAGGATGATGAAGAAGAGAATGACAGTAATGATAGAAGAGGTGGATGAAAAGAGGCAGACTACTACTGTTAGAAAAAAATATAAACAAAATAGACAGTATATAGGCCTACTGTAAAAGTGGACATTTTCGCGGTGTTGTAATTTTCGCGCATTTCGCGCAACCAAAAACTAGCGCGAAAATAAGAGCACGCGAATATTTTTGCTTGCCATATGTTCCTGTGCGTGATGTCTTGATTCCGCGGAATTAAAAAGATGCGAAACTCTTCGTACCGGGCCAAGCGCGAAAAATTAGTTGCGCGAAAATATCCACTTTTACAGTATCCACAAAAGTGACGGGCAATCAAAAGTGATGAACCAATGTATTACTGTGTTCCTGAAATCCATGAGAAAAATAATAAAGGAGAAAAATATGAATTCTTTATGAGTTTAATTCTTCATTCATTACAATCTGATGAATCCTTCGCAAAGCAAATTTGAAGATGTTCCAATCCAAGGAGAGGGTTGGAAACAGGGGGTGGATCCAGGAATTCCGGAAAGGGGGGGGGGGGGGAGGTGGGGAGTGAAAAATAATAAAGAATAAAGGGGGTGCAGGCACCCCTTTCATTTTTTATTTTCCTTTCTTTTATTTCAACACCCCCCCCCCCTTTTTTTTTTCTGCCACTGGGGGGAAAAGAAAAGTCTGTTAAAGACTCTCCACAGGTATGACTAGTAAGCTGATATGGGGTCTGGAAAACAAGTCTAAACAAGGGGGGTAGAATGGATCTACCACAGAGAAGAGTAGGAGAAAGTGGGTCTCCTCCCTTCTCACTCCGGAAAAAGGGGGTGTGGCATACTAATAGTCTCCTTTCCAGACACCATGAGAGAGATACTCAGTATGTGATGTAATATATATACAAATAGTCAATTATCAGAAAATTAAAGGAGAAATCGTCCTCATGTGCAGTTTAGCTCAGCTGAACACATCAAAATCAAATAAAACACTGAGCATGCCACAAGATCAGACCAAAGTAAGAACATTTTCAAAATTTAGATTCCTTTATGCATTCATAAAAAAATGATGTCAATGATGAATGCAGTCATCAAAGTGTTTTGCAGGTTTTCTTATAGTGCATATACTTCTTTTTTTTTATTCAAAGTTTAACTGCAATTAACATGCCACCAGTGCTACGTCCATCACCCTATAAAACTGGACAATACTCTTCCCTATTTTGAATTCATTTTTCAAAGAAGGAACTCTTCGGAAGAATCACATGCCAGCCATGCAACTTTCTTCTCAGAGCACAATCTTCTAAACTGTGAACCACACCACTCCAACGTCACTTGCAATCATTCCAGGAAATTGTGCCATGGAACCAGGAAACTTTACAGCAAATGACCTAATTCTTAATCAAGGTTTTCACCAAATGTCTTCTCACTACAAGTCCACAGAATGTATAGGCAAAGGTCTTTGTACAAATGGTTTATCACTGCAACCAAATTGGAATACAAAAATATTGCAGCTGCAAACATTGAGAATGATAACTATTCCACCTACCGTTCATCGCTGAATCTCTCCCTCCACTTGGATCACTGAAACATCAAAGCCCTCTGAATTTTTCAGTAGTTTGACACCATGGAAGCACTGACAAACAGCTTCTGTAGGGCTGTATCACGCCTTCAGAGTTGTGCAGTCAGTTGCGTTGTGTCATAGTGATAAGCAGCGACCAGGAAAAGTTCACAACTTCAGGAATTAGCCTGCGATAAGAGAAGAGAGAGAAACATTCACACTTTACAATAGGCTGGGCATTTATGTATTTCACAGAGGAAGGAGTCAGGTACATGTATTGTCTTAGGGTGCATTTATCTAAAAATTTTCTGAGGCAGAATCACCATCCTAAACATGTTTGAGGCATTTTCTGGGGTTACATAGATAAATGCATCTGTGTTTTCAAACGCATTTAGGAACACTGTTTTAAAATGCCATTCAAAGGGCATTATGAAACACGTTTGAGACCATGATCACCTTTCTGCGAGTAGGTAAATGCAATGCCGTTTCAAACCACGTTCGCAAACATCATTCCAATTGCGTTTTGAAACGTGATTCTCTCTGTCAAGTTAGATAAATGCAGCCTTTTACATACGGGGCAAAACTCAAAACTTGAACAGACTCGAAACCTTTTCTTCGAATGAAGGTTTTCACTCCTTCTCTTTCTTCTATCTCTCCATCCTTTTCTTCATCTTGTTATCATCTCCTTCCTCTTCTCCTCCTTCTTATATTCTTCTTCTTCATCCTCCACTTCATCACTGCACTGGAATGGCAACTGCAAGAGAGACTTTTTTTGAAATGCAGAGAAAAGTGATAATTTTTAGATGCTGCAAATAGCATGCAACTACTTTGTATGTGTCCTGCAGTTGGTTTCACAGATTGATGTTTTGTTCTGTTTTTTTTTGTTTTGTTTTGTTTTGTTTTGTTTTGTTTTTTTTTTTTTGGGGGGGGGGGGATTTCACCGAAACCTGACTTAATTCATTCCAAAGGTTGCACATGTCACTGAAGTCAATTTGCCCCATTCAAACAGCATACTTTGGCCTGACAGTAAAGCTCCGGTTTAAGTCAATATTTGAATACATGAAGGCAAATAAAATCAAATGAAATCGGTCAAACACATCAAATGCTTTATTGATATCTTCTGCGGGACAAAATCGCCCTCACATTTGCAAAGCTTGATCGTCATTAGCTTTAATGTCGACTAATCAGATTGGAGTATACTACGTACGTGTACATATTATATACAGTACAGTATATGAATGTATCTTAAAGGACAAGTTCACCTTATAGACATGTAGATTGAGTGAATGCAGCAATTAGAACACATCAGCGAGAATTTGAGGAAAATTTGACAATCCGTTCAAAAGTTATGAATTTTTGAAGTTTCTGCTGTCACTGCTGGATGAGAAGACTACTACAGCTTGTCACATGTGTAGAACGATATAATGTACATCTAAAGGAAATTCAACATATTTTCACTTTTCTTGCATAATAAAAGAACACTTGACATGCCTCTTTCAGAGGGCAGGGGGAATAATATTACCCTTAACATGCATCAGTGACAAATTGAGGAAATGTGTACTTTTTTCAAAAAATAAAATTTTGTGAAATTCTCTTTATATTTTCCTTACATGTATATCGTTCTACACATGTGACATCATACACTGTAGTACACCGTTTCTCATCCAGCAGTGACTGCACAGATACTTTAAAAATTCATAACTTTTGAACGGATTGACTGATTTTCCCCAAACTTTCACTGCAATGTGTTCTACTAATATTGCTGCATTCACTTAATCCACATGTATATAAAGCTGCACTTGTCCTTTAATTCCAAGGGAACATATATGTCAGTGTTGTTGCATGATGTATATATGCAATCACTTCCTCTTTCTATGGCATTCAAAGTACATTAGAAGAGGCAAATAAAACCTGCAGTGAGCTGTGATTTTAAAAGATATGAAGCTTTGCCCCATGTTTGACATTTGCCTGCAAATAGCACAACAAATATCAGGGAGTGGAATCTGCAAATCCGCACTGTGCAAATTCCTAAACCAAATTGATACTACACGTGTGGTTATATCGAATATGAGTGGTAGATCGAAAGAGTCTTTAATTTGATAGCGTGATGCACATTTTATGCAAGTAACATCATAGTTTTTAATATTCAGCTATTGTGACATCACTGAGTGTGCGTTCTTTGCATTTGATCTCAAATGTGATGGCATGTATACTGCCATTTAATGCAGATTTTACTTCAAAAGAGGAGGGTGAGCCCACCTCCCTGTTTAACCCACTGAGGACAAGTCCCAAGTATACTCAGGCAAGCATCTATGGGAAATGCATGTTGACTATTAAAGCAATCCCACCTCCCAGATCAAACCATCCTTAACAGGTTACAAACTGCTCCCAAGGACAGACAGTTGTTTGTGACAGATCCAAGCTTTGTGCATCTTAAAGGACATGTTCACCTTCATAAACATAAGGATTGAGAGAATGTGGCAATATTAGTAAAACACATCATTGAAAGTTTGAGGAAAATCAGACAATCCGTTCAAAAGTTATGAATTTTTGAAGTTTTTGTGCAGTACCCGCTGGATGAGAAGACTACTGCAGTGTATGAATAACTTAGATGTCACATGCGTACAACAATATAAGGAAAATATAAAGAGAATTTCACAAAATTCCGTCTTTTGAAAAAAGTACACATTCCCCTGACTCGTTACCGATAAATGTTATGGGTAATATTATTCCCCCTGCCTTTAGAAAGAGGCAAGTCAATTGCTCTTTTATTATGCGAAGAAAGTGAAAATATGTTGAATTTTCTTTTATATTTTCTTTATACTGTTGTACGCATATGACTCACAAGCTGTAGTAGTCTCCTCATCCAGCGGTTCCAACACAAAAATTAAAAAAATTCATAACTTTTGCATCGATTGTCCAATTTTCCTCAAACTTTCACTGATGTGTTCTACTAATATTGTTGCATTTTCTCAATCCTTATGTTTATGAAGGTGAACTTGTCCTTTAATAAGTATTTGACATAATAAGCATCCCATTGTTCCTACGAGGATTGCAAGTGGTAGGTTCACAAGATCAGTAAGGAATCAGTTATACTGATGAGAATTAATTATGCAATTGTTTTGTTGGGGGTTTTTTTGCCTCACATTACAGACATTAATCATGAATTATTTTTCTTTTTCACTTTACATAGTTCATAAGATTGATGTATTTCACAGTAAACTGCACATGAATGTATTAACCAAGCCAAGCTTATATTCCCATTTATTTCTGTGCTATCATTAGTCTTCATGCAACTTGCACACTTTATTTGATTTGTTCTTTCTTATTTCACAGGGACAGGAAAGAACATAAAGTAGAGCATGGTCATTCCCTCTCTATCTTTCTCTATCTATCTCTCTCTTTAGGGGCATTTCTAAGTGGTTTCCAACTCCTATAGTCTGGGTTTACAAGCTGAAAATACTTTCAATTTCCATTCCATTCTTGTGTTTAAAAAAAAATGTGCATATAGTTGCTTGAGACAGAGAACATTAAAGGCAATTAACTAGACTTTCTGTCGAGTCATAAGTTCATTGAATTGAGAAGGAAATGCATGAAGATATATTGGTCAATAGATATTGTATTTCCTGGCATGGTTTTGATTCTTTCATAATTGATATATCCAGCCACAGGCATCACTGTTACTGCAGTCATAGCCACTTTGACATATTGCCGACAAACAGATCAGTGAAACTCTCTTGATGCATGGTACAAACATTATTGGTGTCACTGCAATTCAGGAACTCAATGTCGATCAATCTCCCACAAGTGTTCTGTGATGTTGCAATAGACTCAGTCACATCATAGTGGCTGTATGCACATGTAGGACATGTTTTATCATTAAGTCGACAAATTCTCTGTCCTAACACTTTTCACCTAATAACACACTGGGTCACAATATTCTCGAACACGCTTAAGCAAAAATGCACAAGACATTCATTGAAGATTCTTTTAAAAGCAGGAGATTGCATGAACGGCAGAAACAGGAAAGAAAATAAAAGGTTTCCTCATTCAGTGATTGCTAAATTCAAGTTGATGCCAACGTAACATTATTAAAACAATACACCACACATAATGTGCATTGTACCACTATATGCTCAAAAACTGGATGGAATGTGCCAGCAAATTTGATATAAGTAAATAGGCCTATCAGCAATCTATGACTCCAGCAGAATTTGAACTTGAAACCATGGGAATGAAAATGAATTTCTGTGTCAAACGCTACTAGGGTAGTTGCCAATTTAGGTCATCACAGTGATTAAAACCAATCAGTGAATCTTAAAGTTTCTGTCCTTATAAAACCCTGGAGGGAGAAACTGAACAAGGTGGAGCATTTGTTGTGCCTCATTCTACATTAGGGCAAGTCCAAGATAACGCGCACGTTACGTATGGGACATTCAGAGACTTTTATGACCTGAAAAATAGTGTTAATGGCCTCTGATCATATTGAACTTCATCATGGTGATTGATATCGAGGAGAAGTATAATCATGTAAAAAATTGAGAAAAATGACCCTGACAATTATATTCTAGAAGAGAAAATATGTGCCGTTACGTATGGGACCAGAAAAATTTTGTTTTTTTGAACATTTTTTTCAACCTCAAAACTCTCTGAAAGTATATCATTCTACAACTTGTAACTCACTGTGATCAAAGTCACAACACTCAAGATTATCACAGGTAAGTTTCATGTCATTAGGCAAAAAGCTCTAATTGCAGGTTCTAATTAAAGACAGACATGACGTGTTACGTATGGGACAGTTACGTATGGGACAGTTTGTCCCCCATTCATTTAGTGTGTGAAGAACCATGTTTACGGGTATTTTGCATAATTATTGAAGTAGAATCAGTTGAAACTACTCAAATACTGATCCAGATTGTCAAGGAAACAATATTCCCCAAATATTCACCATCATAATCATATTCAATCATATTTTTATATTTTTATGACCAACCTGGGTATGCATGCCCTTTGTCTCCCATTCGTTTAGTGTGTGGAGAAGCATGTTTATGGGTATTTTGCAAAATAATTTTACAAAATACCCATAAACAAATTTTTGCATAATTATTGAGGTGGAATCCGTTGAAATTACTCAAATACCAATCCAGATTGACAAGGGAACAATATTCCCCGATATTTACCATCATAATCACATTCAATCATATTCTATATTTTTCATGAATAACCTGAGTATGTATGCCCTATTTTTATCAGGATAGTTACTACTGAAAAATTGAATACCTGGTAGTTTAAAGTGTTTGCTTCCATTGATGAAGGGCAGTTTGCCATTAAGTTTCAATAAAAAACAACTTGACACAAGAAATATTAAGTTTAATAAATAAGCAATACCTGCTGCGTGGAACCCCAGTGATCGAGTAGATATATGATGTCTGTCTAGCAGTCAGGTCATTGATTCGAGTCACACCTCAGTATGTATACCCATAAATTTTGTTGTGGCTACTACTGAAAACTGAATAAGGACAATTTGTGTATCACTTGCAATTTAAAAAAAAAAATCATTTTACTTTTTATTTTTTTTCTATATAATCACAACCATTTCAAATTGGATCTCCATCACATAAACTTTGAATTCCTCTAGTCTTAGGATTTTATGCTCTTAAGTAATTCATATAATTGGTTTCCAATCATCTCTTTAAATGTTGAAAACTGAATCCCATTTCTACAAAAAAAAACTATACCATCCCTTTAATGCTGATTTTTCATTGTGTATTTTGCCATTTTCCCCTCCCCCTTTTTGAAAATTGTTCAGTCAAGTTCATGTATTGTTTCAAGTGTCTATAACTCAAAAAGTAGCTAGAATGTTGGGATGCTTTCTTCAGGATGATTGACCATTTGTGTACTGAGAGACCTTCCCAGCTAGCTACATGCATTCACATGCAATATGTATGAGGATGTCCCATACGTAACGCATTTGTCCCATACGTAACATTATTTCAATGCCTAATAAAAAAATGTTTCTTTTACTTTTTTTCTTTTTTCTCTGGTATTTAATTTCTCTAAACAATAAATTAGAACTTTCCAAAAGGGCATTAAAATAACCTTAGCAATTTCAGAAAAAACCTAAAAAAATGACCTCATTTTGTTACGTATGGGACATCTCATGATAGGACACGAGCTAATTTGCATAATCATTTGCATAATCCCTAAATTTTCATACCAAGTTAAACTATGTGATCAACTTCTTATGTCCACATATTAATCAAATATTATTTGCTTTCATTTGAATTAATATGAATTTTTATAAATGTCCCATACGTAACGCTGTGTTTCACAAATATGCAAATGAAGCCCTTGAAATTTGCATAGATTTACATAATATCATTTTTCCCTCCACGGAAATCAAAACTTCAACTCATAAGCTTCAAAATGATACCAAACATGTCAATATTGAGCAAAGATGAAATTTTGCCTTCTGAGGGGACCTTATCTTGGACTTGCCCATTAGCAAAAACAGAGAAACAAAGAGATTTTTGCAGAAATAAAGAATTGGTAACATGAGTCTATTCATCATACTGTGACAGGATCACACACATAAATGACTAATTAGAAAAGCTCCTGTGCAAAGTTCAATATTATGTGGTTTCTAGGTACAAAGGGTAGGGGTATATTGGGAAGGGTTTTGAAAACAAATTTCATGTTCTGTTGGGGGGGGGGGGGGGACTCATGCTCGGGACGGCTGGATTTGAGGCAAATTTTACCTGAAAGCTTTAGAACCTTCCTTTGATCAGGGCATCAGAATGCTTTTTTTTCACTGGAATATGAACCATGGGTGAATGGTTATATTCTCAATAAATGCTCCTTTGTTATGGGCAAGCACACATAAGTCTGTGAATATGAAATCTCCTGAAAATGTCCACAAGGCCAGAAGGAGAGAAGGAACTATTATATGTTTCACAAAAGGGGAAAATATTGAATCCTGCTTGACATGGTGGAACATGAAGACTGTGATCACAGAACGAGTTAAAGGGATGGTACAGTATTGGTGGAGATGAGAATTGGGCTATTAACTTTTTGCGAGATACTGGTACGAAGAAAACACTTACATGTATGATATAATACAGAGCATACCATTTTAAGAGTAATTCAAAGTTTATGTGATGAAGATCAGGTTTGGAATGACTGAAACATCCAAAAACAAAGTAAAACAAAGCGTTCGTAGTAAAGTGCGGGTCCCACACTTTATTAGAATTGCTCTTTTTTGGATATCTCAGCCATTTCAAAACCACTTTTCATCAAATAAACATTGAATTCCTCATAGAATTACATGCCCTTTCATATTTCGTAAGAGGTTTCTCATTATCTCACCAAAAAATGTTAGAAACCTGAAATTAGGTCTCAACCAAAACTATACGATCCCTTTAACTCCATTCTTGTTATTTTGAGATATCTGTGATGAAGGCCACTGAAAACAAAGAAAATGATAAGAAAATGGGATATCTTTAATTATATACAGGAATATTACTTGTCAAAGGTAAAAAGTAGTTCGGTATCACTGGGAAAGTTGTATCACCCCCTGAACTGCTCTAACTGATGATGGACTTTATCTTAAAATGTTTATTAAATATAATGGTGCTTACCCTGTTTTGTAATCAAACTGTGAACAAATAAACCTAAAATGGGAAATGTTATTGGCATATCAAAGGGGAAATCCAGTCCAAATATAAGTTAGTCTGATAAGAAAGAATAAAATATTATGAGTTCAACTGTAAAATTTTGATTGAAATCAGGTGGAACGACATTTTGAAGTTTCGCTAATTTTTCAGGAAACAGGTCTTGAACAGTAAATATGAATATATGGAAATGGCAAAGTGAGCATGTCATTCCCTCACAGCTTACCAATAGTTTGTACATGAAATTTTGAAATTTCCAGTTTTTTCATTCAAATACAATTATGCCCGAGGCTCAAATCCTTGTATATCTAACTGATCACTATTCTAAAGTTATTCAACCAGGAATAACATCATGTTTCAAACTTCAATGACAGAAACATTGGATTTCTATCATTTTTTGTACATGATCACTGGAAAATTGTGAGGTTATGACATGGTTAGCTCACTCATTTGCATTATTCATATCCACTGTACACGAACTGTTTTGCAGAAATTAGCAAAACTTCAAAATGTCTTAACTTCCTTATTTTTCATCCGATTTCAGTCAAATTTCTACCACTGAACTCCTAAGATTTTACTCTTTTTATCAGACTAACTTACATGTATATTTGGACTGGATTTTCCCTTTAAAGTGCAGTGCAGTTGTCTTTCACAGTAACTAAGTTAAGTAGCCACTGCTGAGAGGAGTGGCCATAATCAATGAATTTCCAAGGAAATTTATCACAAATAAATGTTAACTTAGTGAATACACTACCTTATATTAAAAACGTACATGTAGAACATGTCATTGAAGTTTGGTAGAAATCAGACAATACAATGGATAATTGTATCTTCAAAAGTCAATATCTGAATGTTTATATCTACGCAGTTTTGGATATACCCGTGTGCTATCATTGTATGGAGGCTGTAACAACTTGTGAATTTACTGTATAGTGGAATTAAATAAGATAGGTAGAAAATGCCACATATACAGGTTGATTTTGTACCATTATAACAATCCAAGCGGCATACAATTCCTCCTTCAGAAGGTGCAGGAGGAGGGGGGGGGGGCATTGCCCTGAATGTACAGTATGTCAGTGGAATGTAGGCTCTTAATAAGAAATGACATTTTGTGGAATTCTCATTGCATTTCCTTCAAATGGATCAACAACAATGACATCACAAATTACATTGTAGCCTACATGTATCCAGTAATGATGACACATGGATAATTTCCTTGATAATTCCCAGAACTTTAGAAGGGATTGTCCAACTTTTTCTTAAATTTCACTGTGTTCTGTTATTTCTGCACAACCATATCCACATATAAAATCACCTTTACTCTTCACTCATTTATTTCTGCTAATGACAGGGACATAGTTGTTACATTTACAAAGTGAAAAATAGGATGTGCACACTGGCTGTGAGTGTAGACAGACAACAGACGGCATTCACACCAAATTACAGCCCCAGCATGAGTAACTGCGCAAAGAGGGCACAAAAGATAGGATACATTGGTAAAAGTTTAAACAAAACAAAACAAAACAAAACAAGAAAAATGGCAATATAACTCCAGTTCCTGTGATACAGCATTACAAAAGCAGTGTGTGTGTGTGTGTGTGTGGGGGGGGGGGGGGGTAAACCAGTGCATAATTTGGAAAACTTTCTATAGAATACAGCAATCTTGACCAGTTTCACTGTGATTCTGTACAGTGGGTGATAGTCCCTTATAAAGAATTGTTACCAGGGGCAGATCCAGGAATTCCATAAAGAGGGAGCACCTTTACAGAATTAAAGGGGGGCGCATGCACCCCTCCCCCATTTTTTAAATTTCTTTTGTTTCAACAAAAATAAAGGGGGGCGCATGCTGTTTTAACAAAAAATAAAGGGGGCGCGCACCCAGAGCGCTCCTCCCTGGATCCGCCACTGGTTACCATCCCACCCTAGAATTTTCACAAGCTGATACAGAGGTTATCATTTTCAAGGTGAAATAACACATTAGGGAAGATCTTTTAAAACACATTTATTACAGGACTCTGTACCATTTGTATTTTCTTTCAGATGTTATTTGGTCTGAAAAGGTCTCACTTTTGATGTTAAGACCCATTGTCATGTTAACCCTCACTCCCTGTTCAAGTTGAATTTGAAAATTAGAAAAAAAAAAATCAAATTTATACAAAGTGGAAGGAGTTTCATTACAATAGGACAAAAGGAGAGATAGTGTTGGATTTTGTACTTTTACTTGGTCTGACCAACTGCAAAATGGCAGCAACCATCCATAGAGACCACCAGCCATAGAGACATATCTTTATTAAATTCAATTTTTTGATGCAAAATCAACTGGAATATTCTGTGTCATTTGCACCTAAACATTGTATCCTAGCAACCGCTTAGCAACAGCCTAGCAACAATGACCTTGAGGGGGAATGGGATTACATCCAGGATTATCACCCAAATTATGATTTGTTTGTATTCTTTGTTTGCACACCTATGGGAGAACTTTAAATGATGACATCAGCACCACACCTAGAATGCAGTTTGCATATTTGAATTTCCAACCACAAGCACTGCATGCTTTTCAGAATATATTTGGGTCATATCATAAAATTCCACAATTTTCTTAATTCATGCTAGCTAGTGAATGGCCAACCATTCCTGCATGTCCCAAGTGTACTTGTTGAAAGAGTTTTATAAGTTAGGGTAAAACCTCTCCCTTACAGCACCTTTTCAGATTTTTCCCCAAACATTCTGTCAATTTGGAATACACTGTTAGAACGCTGTGTAAAATTTCGTTGTTTAAAATATTGTTGTTTAAAATTCTAAACAATGTTGTTTAAATATAGAAAATTGGAGCTTGAATGCCTTAAACAGCGGTTGTTTAAAAACAATTCGGAATGATTGTCCAAACAATTAAACATCGTTGTTTAGAAATTGATGGGCAAAAGTCATGTGATAGTCATGAACCAATCAGCGGGCCTGCATGTATCCTTCGTCGCATTTGCAATCGCCGCCGGGCGGCCACCGCGCCTCACACACACACTAACACTAACACGTACATCACACGTTTATGTACATATATCTATACTGTATACACGTAGCGCGGCTATTCATCATGATGGACGGAGGTGACGATGACTGCAATGCAGCTACATTTTGTATATGGAGTCACGAACATTCTCAGCAAATGGGGTCTAGCTATAGAAGAACTTTGCCAGTCATTCCAAGGTATTTATTCATTTAACTGATTGTTACATCGCTTCATGCCCATCTAGATATGTAATTTACATGATGTATGAAGCCAATCACGGCTCACGCTTAACATTTTGGGTTCTTGGCCGGGCTGCGCTACGCCTCGCCTTCATGCATGTAACGTTAGAAACTGTATAAAATGTTAACGTTAACGTTAAGTTAGGTCGTCTGCAGACCGGTAGGTTTCCTACGTACATTATGTTTTTCAACCAATGCGTGCTTGTATAAACACTTGCATAATTCAATCCTTACATACATTTTCAAAACTTCACATAAAATACGAATTTCTTTTACAAAAACCAGAAAACTAATCATCTAAATCAGCGTACGGAATATTCCCATTGTTGACACAGTACCGGTACTACTACGTAGTCAGTACAGAGTATAGCCTATTCGTTGTAGTTCTATCTGAACAGTAACAGCAGCTGGCACCGTATCACATCACGCACAATCTATATAGGCACGGTGTCCGAGTTCGATGATGTAGAAATCTAACAAGTTAGCTAGGCATAGGGTCTAACGTGACGGTTAGGGCCTAGCTAGGCAATGCTAGGGCCTAGTCAAGGGCTAGGCCCTATATTTTAGACTGCTGTGCTAGTGCTAAGTTCAATTACACAATGACCTGTCTCGATCATTTCCTACCTCATAATTTAGAACTTATGGTCGGCTGTATGATTGATAGCCCTAACGTTACTACATCGATCGACCACCCTCTTGTATGTAATAAACCGACCGTGTATTAATTGGCGCACTGAACGCTTAGTACGCACTTCACTGCACGCAAAGCATATATTATAAAAATGGATTGGCTTTGACTGTTGATGAGGATGGTGTGGGAAAACACGAAAATTCACCGTTCATTAACAAAGTTAATGGTTTTAATCAAAGACAAAATTTCGAATAAATATTTTCACCGAATCATAATGTAATGTCTATGGAAGTTTCTAAAAAGCTTCGTACAACACGGTGTTCAATACAACTTGGTTTGCCTGCATTGTCAATGCAAAAACAGCGGTCGATCTCAATAAGGAGCGTTACCGCGGGGAGCTGAAACGAGGCCACGCAAGTTCGACGGCGATATTTTTGCACTGAAACTTCGAATCGAAAAGGGAACAAAGGCGTTTGATAGCCTAGCTCTGGATTTTCTCAATCACGTAGGTCAAGTTTTTTGCATGAATTTCAGTGTTAAATATTCTTATCAAGCAAATAAACATTAGGCGGTCGATGAGTAGTAGGTCCAACAGTACAACCAAAATCTACTGTAAACGTAACGAACCCCCCCTAAAATCCAATACTAAAGTGCAAGTTACAGTTCTGCTACTTTTGCTGGAGCAATTCATTCTTTACTGAGCATCATTGCCAATGATGCTCGATGAATTAAGGTCTACGTAAGCTTCCAGTAGAAAAAAAAGGCCTAGAACCCCTATAGAAAATGAAGATAAAGACAGAAAACAGATTGTGGTGTTTTTAACGCACAATATAGTCTATGCACCACACGTGAACTTAATGCCTGTAGTAATAATATACCACCTTTAATAGTAGAGTTCTATTTGTTTCGTGTAGGTAGGTGGTTTGGAACCAATTTTTGGCACTTTTGTCACTTTCGAATAAGTTTCTATGCAAAGATTAGGAGCTTTCTTCTCAGTCTGTCAAGATTTCCATGCCAAACGAAGCACATTGTGCAAATTCACACAAACTTGTGAGAAAAATGTTTATAGAATGAACATTTTTGCAGAAGCTAATGATCATGCATAATTCACTCCATCATTTATGTTTTTGTTATTAACTTGAGTATTATATTTTTTTCCATTTGGTTTATAGCATTCTTTCTGGGCCACCCTTAATATGATTACAAATGCAATCTTGTTCCCTAATTTGTACAGATCAAGCAAGACTTCAGCCAGGAGATCATGGCTGAAGACAGGATGTTTGCAGCATGGCCATGTATGCTGACAAAGTACTCTAGTATGGGGAATCAAGATGTCCATTGTAGCAAATGCTGCTTATTCGTCACATGGGTGACACCGATGGCCTTTCCCAAGGTACATTATAAATAGTATTGCTCTGTGTAGAGATTCTAATCTACAGCCCCACGCAGTACCACCCTTTCCTTTTTTGCATTTGAGTTGAGGTGAATTTATTAACAACATTAACAAAATACTTACAGTATGTACATGACTATTAAAAAAAATTGTTAGAGCGAGAAATTCATTCAATGCTTGTTAATTAATTTCTAAGACTTTCGCAAAAACCTGCAAAAACTGAAGTGGATCTGTAATTTCAAAGCCAATATCAAAGAGATCATCCGGGCTCTTGATGACTCTGCTTTGTCCATCATTCAACTTGCATGTCATGTTCCCGTATTTGGTTTTGTTGCCGATTCGACATCATGAGCTTCCTTGGCATTTATCATGCACTGATCAAGTGACACATTGCATGCCTTTAGATCTTCATTGATGTACACACTTTTCATGTTCTCTTTTCCTTTCAGACTAGAATGCCCAGAATACAGTTTGTTCCTTTTGTTTGCAGTAAAGTGGACTTTGATCTGCCTGCTCTTTCCTTCTTGCCTTTTCCCCACGATGATGACAAGATCATGAAGATGAGATGTCCTCTTTCCAAATGTCTAAGCCAACTTCCTTGGCAACATTTGACTCGCCCTCAGTAAGCTCTTCCTCTGTCTCCTCAGCCCCCTCTGGCAGGCCAGTCAGGCAGAGATTGTCCCTCCTTAGCTCATGTTGGACCTCGTCCTGCTGGAACTGAATCCTCAAGAGATGACATGTGGATTCAGAACATCTTTAATTGTGCTCATACAAGCTTCTTTCGCTCCTTGTATCACATGCGGTGGTGCAGCTTTAATGACTGTAACTACAACTTGGACAATTATTTGGGAGAGGCTGTCTCCTGCCCCTCTCTCACATTATAGCACCCCACGGCCACACAGTTCATGTACACTGAAACTTCTGGACGGTTTGTCCTTGCCTCCTTCATCTACCATTCCCCTTTTCTTCTCCACTGCCTGATCAACTCACATGATAATCAAGCTTTTGTCATTATAGGATAACATTAACAGAGAAGTCTTTTATGAACTATTAAAGTTTTTGTATTCTTTTTCCTACTACTTGGAATAAAAATCACTGGACCTTGAACATCCCTTGCTCTTGCTAATCTAATTAAGATATATGCATATTAACTGATCTTGCTTTATGCAATGCCAGAATATGACATGAACCTCCTGCAAAAGCCCAAATGTCATTCATATTGCAATAGTCTTTGTTAAGCACTTAACAGTAGTGCAAGATTATTCTTATTAAGGCACTGGCTGTCAACACCATTCGACTTTCTTTCATCAAGTTCATGGTAACTCTGATTTCTGCTTTGTAGAATAGCATGATGATTATTACAGCATAATAATTCTAATGCTTGGCCTTACAAATTTGGCTCTACTCATCCACAATTACTTGCCCGTCTTGGTAGTAAATGCCGTTGCCAGAATCAGTCCCTCATTCAAAATGTGTAGTATTTTCTACAATACCCTCCAAACAACTTTAAAACAGCCCCCCCCCCCCCCCCCCCCCCACAGTTAGTAATCCCGGTTGCAATCAAGTACAATATAAGTACATAAGCCAGCATCTGAATATGAGCTGATACTTGTCATCATTTTTCTTTATCAGCCTTGATTGTGTTAATATTTTTAAAGGGTATATTTGTACTTATCATTAAAAATACTCCCCCTGTGTCATACATTTTGCTCCACAGAGGAAAAAGAGACGCTTGCATTCAGCATGCTGCCGCTAGTTTGCCGAGGCTGGACTGCGAGGGTGTTGGGCAAGTGCTCCTTTCAGGAGTCGTTGGAGTTATTCTACGACTTTCAACCTGTAAGTACCTAACTGTTCGGAGGCTAATCTTCTAAAACAAGTATTGTGTTGCCCTCTTATCAAAATGATGAGATGGACTTTGACATTGCAATACAAAATATAGAAATCATCAAGCTGTGGTCAATAGTTACAGAAATTCCCAGTTTATGCTGTTTCATTTGTTAGTTTAGTCCATGGATTCTACATATTTATGCAAATTTACTATGTTGCTAATGTATGCTGTGAATCGCAATAATTTTTTTTAATGAAATAAAAAATCTTATATTACATAGTCAACATACATATTTACTTTATTTTGTGCCTGACTGCTCAATCACACACTTGTCCAATATCAATATGTCCTTTTCATTTTGATAAAAAGGGGAAAAAATTCGCATGAAATGCAAAATTGGTCCCAAATGTCGCCAATAAGGAATATTCCATTCGTCAATAAATATTGCACTTGACCTATGGTATCATTATATTCAGCAAGATGCTGGAAATATATCACGTACCACTCATATACATCCAATGTGATACAGGGTGTCTCCCCCCCCCCCCCCCCCCCCATACCAAAAAGAAAAAAGACCTCGCATACTCCTTAATGTTCCTACAATGTAAAAGACAAAATTGTTATACTGCTAGTATTGGAAAGAGTAACTTACCCAAAGTAATGAAATGCAATTCAGAAGTAGTTTTTGTTTGATAATACTTTTTGCCTGGGCTTGCTAGCAATAAAATTAATTGCCTTTCAGAAGTTCCCATAGGCCACACAGTTGAAAATTCATTCAGCCATGTCATGGTTAGCCCTTGCAAGAATAGAAAATTTAATACATGGATGTTATATACTACATAAAATACCCAATTTAGGGTACATGTTTGCAAATGAAATGTTGCAGAATTTGGCCAGGCACTTTATTATGAACTCTACCTTGAACATTGGAGAGGTGTGGGAAATATATCTGTTCTGATGGACCTCATTATACCAATGCCTCAACCCAACACTTCTGCGTAGATTATTTCAAGATTTTATCGAGATGTATAGTTATGCATGTTTCTTTTCCAATTCCATTTCATGTTACAGGAGTGCACAGACCTGGCTTTCTACATTGGACAAATTGACAGGAAGCAGAGACCACAGCCCTTCATCTTGCTGATGGGAGGATCCTGGAAGAAGCCACTGCAAACCTTTGTCGTTAGGAAGTTTTGGCTACACGACGCGAAGACCGAGAATACAAGGAAGCGATCTACAGTCCCTGTACTCTGACTCCCGTCCCCATATCTATGCAGTTTCGCTTTCCTGTGCAGGACGGAGGCGTGGGGACAGGATCGCTGATTGGTTGGCTGACTGGCTGGCTCACTCCTGCCTAGCATCGGGACCGAACGCTATTTTGGCCAAGTACCGTACTCGTCTTCCCCTGGACAGGACGTTCCTTGGATTTGATCATGTCCAGAAGCAAATTTCGCACACGACACGCTTCACTCTAGGCTGCGTTGTGCTTGCGAAAACTCCCTATTGTAGAGAGACAGGGATTCTTGTTTCCAACTTTGACAAAGGCTGTGGACTGTGCATTCAAAGTGCATTATGTCCTAGATGTAGAGTACCAGGCTCAATGTTTTGCTGCCTGGCAGTTCTTGGAGACAGTTGTGTACAAAATGCCTGGTAAAGTGACGTCCAATTCTGTGAGAGAGATCAGGACATACCTGAACTCTTCAAATCAGGAAGATTAGATGCGTAGAATGAGATTTTCATGGTCATCAGAAGTTTAATTGACAAAGTTGACTTTTAGGTCATTCGTCAAAGCAAAGGTTTGGTATCTAGATGTTTTATTTGTTTATAACTCAATATGTAATGGATACATGTCACATGGAAAGATCAAAGGTCATGAGAAGATTGTTCTATGTGGGTAATGTGGGCCCTTGAAAACTTGTGATAAAGATGGGCTAGAAATGAATTAAAAAGAGTATTTTGCATAGTAGTGACTTAATGAAATATTGGGCAAGATCTTCACAGGTTTATACTGAAGCATGACAGTCAATTTTCAGAAATATAGCAATTGTGAAATTAAAACCTCATATCTGTTGAGCATAATGGAGGTGACACTCTGTACTGAATGTGGCCTTCATAAAATTCAAGATGAACTGTTTCGTAGAATGTATACAGTCAAACCTGTCTATAGCGGCCACCCAAGGGATACGGAAAAAGTGGCCGTTATAGACAGGTGGCCGCTATAGACAGGTAATCCAACTTTGTGTGCATTGCCTACATGTACATGTATCATTGTTGTATTTATGTGTGTACGTATGCACACGTGTGTATCATGCGTAGAACAATGCCGGTGTTTATGAAATTGTTGCACAGTACACTAGATGTAGCATGTGCACAGTCATGAATTAGTGCATTATTGTGACTGAATAAGTGATGAATGCAACGGTGGCGATCACTGAATGTTGCCCAGAAATGACTGGCACGGCTAAAAAGCAGAAAAACACCCTGGGGCCTGTCTTATAAAGACTTGTGATAGAAATCAATCACAAGTTTCTTGTGAACTGCAATGCAAGTTGTGATTGATTTGGGGACTTGTGATCGATTTGAAGGCTTTATAAGACGGGGCCCTGAATTATCAGCTCGGCTACGGCTCCATCGGGTTTTTGGCCGCTATAGACAGGTTAAAATCTACCGCGGGAAACAAAATTTGTGGCCGCTGGCCGCGTTAGACAGGTGGCCGCTATACACAGGGTCTTTAACATGGCTTTTCTCTCGGGGGGATTTTTCAGTGGCCGCTATAGACAGGTGGCCGCTATAGAGAGGTGGCCGCTAAGGCAGGTTTGACTGTATTTCCATTATGAATTTATTTCATTGTATAGGGCCTATAGAGTAATTGTCATTACTGCTATCTCTATCACAGGAGTGACAGAGATGATCTTTGCTGGACAGATGTGCTGTACTTGGCACATCCCAGTTATGAAAAAAAAAATTGTAT
Organism: Diadema antillarum; assembly: GCF_040938485.1. Lineage (NCBI taxonomy): Eukaryota > Metazoa > Echinodermata > Echinoidea > Diadematoida > Diadematidae > Diadema > Diadema antillarum. The sequence continues at coordinate 47,153 of NW_027272429.1, read as the reverse complement.
GTGTTCATGGTAGCAGGTATGACTAAACAGGAGTAAGTTTCATTATAATAACAATGTACTGTATATGTTATTTCGTCTGTTCAGATATGCTGAATATAGGTATGGAGTAGAATTTTCACAAGAGATAAAACTTATTTCTTAATGTGAATGGTTTCTCCATCTGCAGTATATTTACAGTCATCATTGTACTGTCAAGGAAATATAATCTAATAACCCCTGACTTACTATTGCAGATGTTCCCCAAAAGCATCGCAACTGAAATGATTCAAAATGTTGTTACATCAAATTGAACATTGTTAAAAATGATCTAGTTAATAGAGAAGCTGTGTAGTGCAATACCTTCTGTAATATTTTCTTAGTGGGGCAACAAAGTACAGTATTGGGACAGAAAAGCAAATCCTTAGAGGGCCATTCCCGTATGCTTCGCTTATGAGATTTCCAAGCGCATGTTATAGTGACAAACACTTCAAGAACAAAGTCAGTGGTTCTAAGAAAATCAGATAATTATTCCAGGAAATAAGACTCATTCAAGATTTATCTTGTCTTGTCAGGGTATGATCACTATAAAACTGGATAATGTGTCTGTAAGGTGTGCATTGGACTGTAAAAGCATTCTGAAAAATTACATTCTCTGTGTACTGTTCATTCAGTTGGCCCTTTTGGACCCATCTGAGGACAACTGATGGTCCCCATGCACCCACACAATATGAGAAATGAAGCAACAAAATATTCAATGTGGCACAGGTATAGATAATCTCAAGCTGAACACATCCATGTTATGCCTAATAATTAATTCTTTAATTACTGCATGTTTCAAATTCAATTTGCCATTGCAGTTTAGTTGAAATATTGTGAAATGTGATTTTTACGGTGTTAAGCGCCCCATTTGTATGTAAGTGGAATCAAAATGTACATTTGACAATACACTAAGCTTTAGATGAGTCGAGGTCAATTCAGCTGGGAAATCACTTAACTCAAGCATAACAAAAGCTCGTGATTTTTCCTCTGCAGTCAAACTGCATATTTTTACTAAATCCGCGCAAGTCGACACATTTTTCTCGGTTCTCGAGAACTCCGACTTATCAAAGGTTAACTGTATCAGAAGAATTGTTACTCTGTATATATTCTGAAAATGGATGAGACAATTCTTGATTGGCTCAATTTGTTATTTGTAATAAGTTTGCACATCGATGGACAGATTGACCGATTGAAGGTTTTCTAATGATACACTGTCAGTGATATAGACTGTGAAAATGTGCTGAAATATATAATTGGCCAAAAAGATAAACACTTGTGTTATTGTGCTTATATACAAGTGAGTTGTACAGTAATATGGGATTAAGAACTGTTTAATTTCTAAACATGAATATTTAATATTTGCTTTAAACAACCCAGTTGTATAAAATTACTTTTAAACAACCCGGTTGTATAAAATGACTTTTAAACAACAGTTGTTTAGAGTTTTAAACAACTTTTTTTAAACAACTCAGTTGTATAAAATTACATTTAAACAACAGTTGTTTAGACTTTTAAACAACTTTTTTTAAACAACCCAGTTGTATAAAATGACTTTTAAACAACAGTTGTTTAAATTTTTAAACAACTTTTTTAAACAACCCAGTTGTTTAAATTTCTTTTAAACAACAGTTGTTTAGAATTTTTAAACAACAAAGGGTTAAAAGTTTAAACAACTACGTGTTGTTTAATTTTTAAACAACAGTTGAGCGATTCACCGGTTAACTTGTGGTTGTTTAAAATTTTAAACAACCTTGTTGATTTTTTTCTAACAGTGTACTATGGAAGATATAAGCAGAGCTGTTACTTACAGAAAACCCACCAAGGACATATATCTTTATAGGTCTATAGCGTAGGCCTACTATTATCACAGTGTAAACTCTACCTCCAACCTCAACCCAAACTGGTGCCACAAGCCAATCCCTATAAACAAGAGAACATACTAATTGTAAACTTTTATAGAATTTGCCATAGTTGATAAGGTGACTATACAATATAATTTATTCTGTTATATATTATGGTATATTTGCTAAACATGTAGGCCTACATCTATACATCTATTTCTTCCTCAAATTTAGTAATGTACATAATACTACTACCACTCTACCAGTATGCAATTCTTGCTATTGGTGAATGTGTCTAGCCCATTCAAAAATGGCTTTGAAAAGAGCCTGTAACACTATGCATAGCAAAGTTTGTAACCTCTTTGTACATGCAGGTGGACCATATGACGCAGACTGAATATTGATATGTGCTTTATCAATGATTTGAAATACTATACTAGACTAGTAGACCACACTGTGATATTTCTCTGCTTCATACTAATAGTCTAAACTAGAGGTCTATGCATTAGGCCTATCATTATCAAAACCACAATGGAGTTTTGATCACAAGTTTCTGATTCATCACAAGATATATATAATTAAGAAAGACGGTTATAATGTTGTACACACTGAATGACACAGTATGCAACTTTGCTTCCATCCAAATGTCACAGTGCTTGCGTGTTGATCACTGCCTTCCTTTACACGGCCGTAAATTAGTACGATAATTCATTCATGGTTCGAAACCGTGATGTAGACCTGTCTCAGGAAACGTTTTTGTAGACAAACGCATGTTCACATAAAACAGTTCCGTGTACAATTTTCCTTTTCTTGTCATCTACATGTACTTACAATTGGTGGAAAAAGAGTTTCTGCAGTGCGTTGTTCAGAGAGGCGGCGGTGGGGTGTCGGTAGAAAAGTTTGTCCACGGGAAGTTTCGGGTGATTCCGTCGCCGCCTGGACTGTGATTAATTAATCCCAAGTGAGCGATACGCGATGCTCGCTAAAGATAGCTGGCGAAAACTGCACTCTCCATAGCAAAGTTAATGCAATATTACTTCCGTTTCTGCAATGGGCACTGAACACAAACTCTTTCTTCACTATTTTCGAGTACGTGCAGTAGTTATTTGTATGTGTGACGAGCATTCCGAATGCACAACTCACCGCTGCCTCTTCAAAAGATTTTGTCAAGCTTCAGCGCACAGTAGAGAGGTGGTGCTCCCGAGAACTTTGGGACACTTTTTGTTTTGTGTACTCGGCGCCGCTTGATAATACATGTACAACGAAAGGTAAAAAAAACAAGGGGAATCACACAGCCGTCATTACATTGATCATGATTCGTATAGAGCAGTTCTTGCTACGAATGCGGAGAATCAAAGAAAAGTGCAGTTGTTGTATTGTTTGTTTAAACTTGTTGTTTAAAATAGCGACGAACTTTGTTCGATCGTGTTCAAGGATGTAAATTGTACCTGTCATAGGCATAGCCGACAACCTTTTGAGCACTAAATTGTTGCACTTTTCGTTTTGTTCTCTCCTTGTTTGATTTTGTCAGCGGCGATGAAAAGTCCAAATATTTAGCTTCCAGGCGCCGAACTACTAGCTAGTATGAGTAGTGACATGTCAAACTTCATCAACGCTTATCGATTGGGCTTTAACTTTGAAACAGCTGGATGGTAAGACTAGTAGAATCAACATCGCGACTGGTAATGATAGAATAAGTAGAGGGGGAAATCCCCATATGCTCCGCTTATGCAAATCTTTTTCTCTCTCTTTGAACAATGACCCTTGTTCGGTGGGACGGTGCGTTTGAGTGTAATTCCTATTCATAATAGTTAATCTAATCGCGATCGTTTCTGTGAAACTCAGCAAAACGAGTGAATTTTTCGGTACCTTCAGACAAGCGTATGCTATGAATGCACAAAAGTACGCATAAGACGTCATTTTATCGAAATCTGCTGTTCAATTCAATTCAATTCAATGTTTTATTTCATTTTTCGACAAGAACATATAAACATCACTTCTTTTTTTGGTAACAGAAAATCAGGTGCGTAAAACTATGTAGGATGAAAAGAATATACAATGATATTTGTAGCACCTTGCAATAATTACACATTATCATAAAACACAAGTGATTTGAAGTAAGTAAACATTGTGGATAATTCGAAAAATGGAGGGACCCACTAAAAAGACAAGTCTTGTAGGATGTGGGCCCCTCAGACGAAAAACATCAATTAGAAGTAAAGAGAAGGTCTGGAAGCCCACTATAGAGACAGATCAACAAGACAGACACATGTACACACGTTAAAAAAAAACATGAAACGGGACTGAAAAGGAGTAACAGTACAACAGACAGTTGACTACGAGATGAGACAAAACTAACATAACAGTTCGAGAACAGAACGGAACAAACAAAACAGACAAAAACGTTTAGCATAAACAGCGATCTCGTCGGAAGTATGCCGAGGGAGAGAGAGAGGGGGGGGGGGGGGGGGAGAGAGAGAGTGACGCGAGAAAGAACAATGTAGGCCTACTAGAGATATTATCGAAGAAATATCCTAGCTTTATTACAATAGGACGCTGTTTAATAATAAGAGAATACACGTAGCAATCAATAGGTGGTTCTTTTCTTAGATAAAGTGTTAAAGTGATGATGCAGTTTCGGTCGAGATGGGGCTTCAGGTTTCCAGTGGATTTTTATGATGATTTTTTGAGATAATGAGACAATTCTTTTAGAATATGAAAGAGCATTCTAAAACCGTATTCAGAGTTTATTTGATAGAAATTGGTTTTAAAATGGCTGAGATATCCAAAAGAAAGCGATCCTAACATAAAGTTGGACCTATACCTTTTATTAAGATTGCTTTGTTTTACTTTGTTTTTGGATATCTCAACCATTTCAAAACCGATTTTTCATTAAAGAAATTAAATTCCTCTTATAGAATGGGAATACGGTCTTTACCATTTCATAAAGTGGTTTCTCAGTATCTCGCAAAAAGTTAAAAGCTGAATCTTCACCTCCGCCAGTATTATACCATCCCTCTAAGGTGCCAATGGGGCCTTATGCTTCTGTTTTGTTTGCTTTTTTTTTTACATCATGTTGAAATCACTCTCATATTTCATTTTGGGTAATGCATTGCCTTATATTTAGGCCCTAGCACCTACTTGATATACTTTTTTTTGTGACTTTGATTAACCGAAAGCCTATATAGGAACCGGGTGTCGATCGCGTAGTTGATCATATCGAAATCTTTTTAAAGCTTTCATGATACAGAGGCCATAAAATTATAAGGTTGATTGATGCAACCATCGGACAAAATATCTACTGTTCATTAAAATGTGCTAATTTATGTGGCTACCGAGCGAGCCAGCATTAATAACGTAAGAGTATTTGAAAGCAGTACGCTATGTGCAACGATCTTCATCGCATCTGGTCGCATCAAATGTTGCCTGCCTACTTTCGGTTTCTTTCCTTTTAAAAGAAAACCAAAATAGAACAAAGCAAAGCAAAACAAAAAACAACATCTGAACGGCTACCGGAGTAGTAGGACCGCAAAGATATGGGAAACTTGTTCGATAGCAATTAAAGAAGATTGCTTTGCAACAACTAATACCTATTAGCAACGCACCGTGAGAATAATACCATGAACTTGCAAGAGAAATTCTATCAAAAACACTAGGCCTATGTATGGGCGAGAAAATAGTTTTAGCATGGCAGTACGACAAAGATTCCCCTCAAGGCATTTCAGGGAAACTCAGCGAATACGGAAAGAAAAAAAAAAGAAAAAAAAAGAAAAAAAAAACCTTGCTGGAGGTTTGAGTAAAATCAGGCAAGTAGTTATCAAAGATTGTGGATTTTTAAAGGTTTGTATAGTACATGCATGCTGCCCTATTTGGCTTAGAATTTTTCAATATCCTTCGTGACGTCACGTTATGATGTATAGAACAATGGAAATGAAAGATATCACAGGAATGTAACAAATCATTGATCTGAGTCATGAAAAGTTTGAAAGTCCTTTGACCCGATAATGACGTATATACACATAGTACTTGGAATATAGGGTCTATAGTGGTCTGTTGATGATAAAGAAAAATTAACATTTTGTAAAAGCTCCTATCTAAAATTCTTTATAATAGTTCTGTCACTTTGACATCATATATTGTTGTGCAGTTTTCATCGAGTGGTGAGGGCAGCACACAGCGTGATATTGATATCATTGTATCAGATTCAATCACCAGTGATGTTTTATAGGCCTTCAGAGTAAGCCAGTTTTAGATCCACTTTTGCGCATGATCAGAAAAAAAAAGGTCATTTGCACCAATTACGGGCATGATGGGGTTTTTTTAATTCATCGAGATAAACATCTGTAATGCAATGATTATTCATGTTATCCTTGTAAATGTTGCTTGTAAGCGCATCCACCAGACAGCAGGTCTGGTATTTAACAGAAAAAGCTTGTTAAAACATGCAATGCAATGCAATGCTTCCCCAAGTTGACTAATATACTGGTCACCAGCGGGTCTACGCGAGTTCATTCTTTGTTTGAACATGAAGTCCTTACTGTTACATCGTCGGGGCAAAGTAGTTATGCAAAGAAACATTTAAAACGAGTGAAGTGCCTATGTAACTTCAACCGAGAAAATTAATATAAAGGTCATTTGTACCAATGTGCACGTGAGCTAATTACGAACTGGCTCAATCCATTGAAGACGAAGGTGGCTGCTTTACAGTACTGATTGGAATTCTCTTACGTCATGGGGTATGTGATAGGAATACCGTGCATGATCTTTGTATTTTAAGTTACAAATATGATAGCAGATATAATAGGAAAGAGGTGAAATTACGCCAAAAAAAAAATGAAAAAGGTACACACCCCTGATTTGCAACAGGGTTAATATTTTATTTCTTTCTTTTTTTTAATTACTATTAATCAGGATAAACACACAGTGTGAAGCACACATTAACGATTGGTTCTGAGTCATCAAACGATTGTAATATCTTATGCGACTCATATATGTACAGTGGAATACTGTTTCAATTCAATTCAATTCAATAGTTTATTTATTTCCATCATCACAAAGAAAAGAAAAGAAAAAGTTGACATAATCCAAAGTGATACCATTTTTTTTTTCATTTCTCTTACACTCGTCTGATAAAGGATTTTTTCAATACAATATAAAGTATATTATACACGAATGATGTCGTAAAAAAGAAACAATACACTTTGTCATGGCAACAAAAATAGTAAATAATCACAATGATGAAAAACAGTGTTCCACTAAAAAAGCCACTGTTTGGCGCTGTATCATATACATCGTCTGATGACACATGATAATAATATGAGGAACGTATATAAGGGATATGAGTTTTCTTCACTTTTTCTCCCTCTGTACAAATAAAAGTTATAAGATCGCCACTGCTGATCTACATTTTTAACAATCATGTTAGAAAGAAGGAAGCAGCGTGAATCGAACCTGTATAGGCCTACTGCTTTTTGGCCAGTGGGGGAAAAAGCAGATCAGCAGTTGCCATCTTACAAATTTCATTTAGAGGGAGACAAAATGTAATTTAAAAAAAAAATACCCTATACAGTTGCTATCATTTACACGTGTATAAGTCTGACGAATAAACTCTGTAAATATATAATCCATCAAATTCTCTATAATTACATCATTATGATTATTAATAATAGCATAAAATATCTACCATTGCAATGAATATCTTGTTCTCGTATACTGCGAATCTTCTGTCTGTCTGTCTCTCTCTCTCTCTCTCTCTCTCTCTCAACTCTCGAAATGGTATCCCAATCACATGGCTTATATTGGTGTGATGTATCTTGATCCCTTCTTTAAACTTACCATGACGCAAGTATACGTGAACCATATAAATTACTATAAGATAATATCTTGCACTTAGATTTGAATTACATGCCGTGGCTTCTACCCCCCCCCCCCCGTCACCTTCTCTCTTTCTCTTTTTTTTTCCTCTCTCTTTCTCTTTCTTTCTTCCTTTCATCTTTTTTTAAGCTTAAAGGACAAGTCCACCTTCATATACATGTGGATTGAGTGAATGCAGCAATATTAGCAGAACACATCAGTGAAAGTTTGGGGAAAATCGGACGATCTGTTCAAAAGTTATGAATTTTTAAAGTATCTGCGTAGTCACTGCTGGATGAGAAGACTACTGCAGTGTATGATGTCATATGCGTACAACCATATAAAGAAAATAAAAAGAGAATTTCACAAAACTTTACTTTTGAATAAAGTGCACATTTCTTCGACTTGTTACTGACATAATATGTTAAGGATAATATTCCCCATGCCTTCTGAAAGAGAGAAGTCAAGTGTTCTTTTGTTATGCGAGAAAAGTGAAAATATGTTGAATTTTCTTTATTTTTTCTTTATCTCGTTGTACTCATGTGACATCACAAGCTATATTAGTCTTCTCATCCAGCCTTGAGTGAGCAGGAACTTCAAAAATTCATAACTTTTAAACGGATTGTCCGATTATGCTCAAACTCTCACTGATGTGTTCTACTAATATTGCTGCATACACTCAACCCACATATCTATGAAGGTGAACTTGTCCTTTAATCTTTCTCTCCGTCAGTCATCACTGTATTCATTATTTTCATCCTTCTCATTCCCCTTCCCGCATCGTTCGCCATACTTTCTCGACCTACATTGTATGATGGCAGGGTGCGATGTATCTTGACCCCTTCTATTATACCATGACGCAAGTTAAACGTGAACCAGTGCTGCTTCTTTACCATGGCGGACCTCAAGATGGCGCCCTTCCGGGGTTCTGGTTCATTAGACACGTCACAACATTGACGTTCATCACGCCATTATCAGCAATTAATTTTTAAACGGGGAAAAGTTTCAAGCAGTCATTTAATGGTTCTCTATGCTTTGAAGTCAGCACTTTCTTATCATAAAATCTTAAATTACGGTATGTAAATGTCTACATGAGGTAAAATTCACGCTATAAATGGAATGCATATTTCTGTCCTTTTATTTTTACTTGCTTTAAGAACTACTGCTGTGAAATATAGGCACCTATTTCCAATGTACTGTAACACCATATGCATTTCATTTTGTTAACTAGCGCACGTCTTTTGAGCGCTGAAAATCAAATGTCGCCTGAATATAAAAACAACCCAAGTCCACTATACAAAATTTAGGAAAAAAGAAATCATTAAATAGTTTCCTAATAATTTTAGATTTTCATTTAGTGAAATGTTGGTTATACAAATTTGAATATAAAACAGTCATTTGGCAGTTCATCTATCTTTGCATGACTTCGTAAAGGATCGCCAAAGACGATATCCAAATTTGCACTTCGGTTGTTTTTATCTTCAGGTATTCAAATGTATATGCCATAACTTCACACTTACAAAGATCTAAGATGCTTACTCACTCTCTACTCTAATTTGAGTCATATAGAATTTGTTATTCAAATTACAAACAATAGATAAAAAGGAGTTATGAACAAATAATTACCACTAATATCTAGCAATGCTAAAGAAAAGAAAATGTATGCAAAATATGTTTGTATCTATTTTTTCGCGTTGGAGACATATTGCAACTCAATTCAAAATCTATATTCATTTCTAGGAATACGTGATATTGGTTGTAACAATTATAATAATAACAATAATAATTCACAACATTTATATAGCGCATTATCACACGAAATGTCTCTAAGCGCTACGGGGGAAAAATAGAAAGGGAAGAAAGGAAGAAAGAAAGAATGAAGAAGAAGGTACAGTTTCAGAGACGGTAAGACATGAGTCATAGTCACAGAACTACTCAATAAACAAATAAGTTTTAACATGGATTTAAATTTTTCTACCGAGTCTGTTAAATGTGTAGTTTCTAAGACCTTAAATAGGAAATTAGAAATAAGTAGGTCCTACTTATGTTTTTGCACCGTTATGTGTATGTGTGTGTGTGTGTGTGTGCGCGCGCGTGTGTGTATGTGTGTGTGTGCTTGTGTATGTGTATGTGTGTGTGCTTGTGTATGTGTATGTGTGTGCTTGTGTATGTGTATGTGTGTGTGTGCTTGTGTATGTGTATGTGTATGTGTGTGCTTGTGTATGTGTATGTGTGTGTGTGCTTGTGTATGTGTATGTGTGTGTGTGTGTGTTTGTGTTTGTGTTTGCGCTGCTTTAGGACCAACCACTGAGGGTTGGAGGGATTGCTTACAGTTCTATGGAAAAGATCGTGAGGGTTTTTTTTCATACAAATATTCTACAAACCAATTAGAAAGATATGAAACGATGACCTTCATTATTTTCTCATCTAATTTGTATCCATGGCAACGACGAAAGACACTTTAAAACTAAGAATTTTATGTGTGTGTTTTGTTTTGTTTTGTTTTGTTTTGTTTTGTTTTGTTTTGTTTTGTTTGTCCTTCTCGCTCTTTGATATTCGATTTCACCTTTGCACATATGTTGAAGGTCAATGTGATGATCTTGTAATTTAATTGCAGAGCAGATGGGTCTGGGTGGCATCGTTACAGTCGATTCGACGATAACGACACTGACGTCGAGTAGGGAGATGACCAGGAGTCAAATTGATTATGTTTTATTTATCCTTTAGGGCTTTCTTGGATTTGGGGGTCTTGCTGACGATGTACCTGTATGAGAAAGACAAGGTAGGAAAATTTAAAAAAAAGGAAAGAAAACACCAGAGTTACGTTTGTCTTACATCTTCAGACATAAAACAAGACCATATCAAGCACTAAGATTGTTTATAGTTTTACGATCAATATTGGTGACACAAGCATACACTTTATTGTCAATGATAATGCAATTTGAATCAATCATACATAATTATATATCATTATGTACGTATATCATTATGTAAGCAATGTATTTAAAAAATACAAGAAGTCCCAGTTGCTTCTTCTTTTCAAAAAAAAAGAAAAAAAAGAAGAAGTTATGGAAAAAATGACCATAACGGGATCATTTAAATTGAGGAACAGAACAGAGTTGATCATCAGGAATCTCAAAAATTTATTCATAAATGGCGTTGCTGCTGACTGTGAAAAGGGGGACAAAATAACACAGGGTATTTCGAAATACAGTGTATTGTATTGCATACATTCACACCTACCTGAACGCACAAAATACCACGCCGTGCACCAGTGCCATACACACCAGCACCGTGGCAGGGGAGGTAGATGACGTCATATCGAACAGCGTCCTGTAGATCATGGCTATAAGGGGCGTGGCCAGGGTAATGATGCATGATCCCAAAGACATAACGGCACCTGTACCAAAATAATAACCAGGAAGGTTCGATGAATGTGGGATCGCTTCGGATAAATGGGCTTATTTTGTCATGCAAAATAATGTATTCATCAAGTTTATCCATGAACATCGGGAGCTTGTGGGAGGCTTCCCGTCGGCTTGCGCGATCTAACAACAACCTGTTCTATATTAGAAAATTAAATAATGCTGGAGTGAGTTGAAAATATGAACGCCGAAGAACCATGTTGTGTTTTGGACGCAACATGTTCATGAATTAGAATAGTTAGGTCTATTCAGAATCAAGAAATGATTGATACAAATACAACATTAAGCCTTTTTTAACGGTTTAGACAAAATACGACATGTCATGTATAGATTAAGATTACTCTTCATGCGATTTTGCTTAGATGGTCTTTTGAGTGTATGTCCCCACTTCAATGAATGCTTCATCTTAGCGTTTTTCGCCTCAATGTTTCATATATTTTGAGTACTTTTCAGGTATCTAAGACGAAGATAACATATACTGCAAAAAACAATTTTTCCTTACGTAAAATTTTCTGTGCAGTCGTCTCTGCCGCATAATATTTCTGACTGATATACTTGCAAAATAATTATCAATTATGTATTATTGTAAGCGTAAACGTCATCAACGTACAGTAACTTGGTAAGAAAGAAGATATCAACAAAAAAGAGGAAAGAGAAGCAGAAGGAGACAAAGAGGAAATGGAGGAAGAGGATAAGAGGGGTGAAGACGTGGATATATAGGATGGTATTGATGCATTGATTATCATGACGAAGACAATAACAGACAAGATAAAGAAGAAGAGGAGCGAGATACGAAGAAGAATAGTGAGATACATGAAAGAGGAAGAAAAAAGTAGAAGGAGGAGGTAATGAGGAGGAGGATGACGGTGAAATGAAAGAAGGAAAAGATAGTGAAGATGGAGACAAGGAGGAGGGCAGTACGAAGAGAAGTAACACGAGAAAGGAGAAGATGGTATTGTTGATTATGGTGGTGGTCGTGTTGGTGGTGATGATGATAGTGATGATGGTGGTAGTGATGATGGTATTGATGATGATGGTGATGGTGGTGGGGTGGCGGTGACGGTGACGGTGACGGTGACGGTGACGGTGATGGTGATAGTTATAGTGATAGTGATGATGACGGTGACGTTGATGGTGATGGAGATGGCAATGATGGTGATTGTGATGGTGATGGTGATGGTGATGGTGATGGTGATGATGGTGATGGTGATGGTGATGGTAATGGTGACGGTGATGGTGATGGTAATGATGGTGATGGTGATGATGGTGATGATGGTGGCGGCTGTGACGGTGATGCTGACGGTGACGGTGACGATGATGATGGTGATGGTGGTGGCGGCGGTGACGGTGATGCTGACAGTGACGGTGACGGTGATGATGGTGATGGTGGTGGTGGTGATGGTGGTGATGATGATGGTGATGGTAATGGTGATGGTGATGGTGATGGTGGTGATGGTGGTGGCGGCGGTGACGGTGATGCTGACAGTGACGGTGATGATGGTGATGGTGGTGGTGGTGGTGGTGATGGTGGTGATGTTGATGATGGTGATGGTGATGGCGATGGTGATGGTGATGGTGAGGGTGATGGTGATGGTGGTGATGGTGATGATGATGATGGTGATGGTGGTGGTGGTGGCGGCGGCGGTGACGGTGATGCTGACGGTGACGGTGACGGTGATGATGGTGATGGTGGTGGTGGTGATGATGATGATGGTGATGGTAATGGTGATGGTGATGGTGATGGTGATGGTGATGGTGATGGTGATGGTGATGGTGATGGTGATGGTGATGGTGATGGTGATGGTGGTGATGGTGGTGATGGTGATGGTGATATGATAGTGATGGTGATGGTGATGGTGATGATGGTGATGGTGGTGATGGTGGTTATGATGATAATGGTGATGGTGGTGGTGGTGGCGGCGGTGAGGGTGATGCTGACGGTGACGGTGATGATGATGTTGATGTTGATAGTGATAGTGATGGTTACGGTGACGTTGATGAAGATAGAGATGGCAATGATGGTGATGATGATGATGGTGTATGGTGATGGTGATGGTGATTAAGAAAGAGACACAAGATGAATAAAAAGAATCAAGAGAACTATAAAAATTCCACGAAGAGAGGCATGCTCAGAGGAAAAGTAGGAGGGAGACAAAGAAAGGAAAGAAAGAGGAAATATCAGAGGAAAAGAAGAAAGGACAGTTAAGATGTTGGAGAGGAATGTTGGCATGACGAAGATATATCGTGCACCTTTTTGATGAGGAGTGGCTATGCGCGCCACGACTGACCCGCCTGCTGCTCGACTCGGAGAAACGAACATCGCCAAAGAAGTAGCTGGAAACAAAGGAAGACAGACAGGTTTGGCAAGAAAAGAATGATGCATGATATATTTTATTTTTATTCCCATTAGGCATTGTTAGATGCAACTTATGGCTTTAGTGTTTACTTCATCACAATACAGTTTTCAAAGATCGACTGTGTCAGTAGACAATGTGTATTCCGATGCATTCAAACTTTGCTCAAGATTTTAAGAACTCACAGTTAGCCAGAATAATTGGTTGCCATCTTCACTGATGGTTATCTACCAAGCAAAACGTCGCCATCGACAACTGACAGTCATTAGTGGTCTATTCATAATGTATCATGTATATGATACAAGCAAATATTTCACATTTATGTGATCGTGTACCAAAGTTGAGTTTGCATTATGTCTTGAATTTGTTATTGTACAAAGCCTGTTCCATCAATGTCTATCATGAACTTTGGCTCCACGATCTATTATACTGTTATTAGTCATTCGAATTCAGTAAATTAAAGAAAGACAACATACAGTGACTGTCCCTCTCTTATCTTTTGAAAGTGAGTGAATATACGGTTACAGTTCGTTATTCCGAAGGTTCTTTATTCTGAAGGTTCGTAATTCCGAAGATTCGTTATTCCGAAGGTTTGTTAATCCGAAAATGTGATAAGGTTTGTTATTCCGAAGGTTCATTAATCCGAAAATGAAATAAGGTTCGTTATTCCGAAGGTTCGTTAACCCGAAAATGAAACAAAGCTCGTTATTCCGAAAATTCGTTACGGACCCTATTTCATTTTCGAATCAACGAACCTTCGGAATAACGAACCCTATTTCATTTTCGGATTAACGAACCTTCGGAATAACGAACTCTATTTCATTTTCGGATTAACGAGCCTTCGGAATAACGCCACAAATGTTCGGATTCGAACCCTTTTTCATTTTCGGATTAACGAACCTCTAGGTATAGGGAATTTGTGTGTTTCGGATTAACGAACCTTCGGAGTAACGAACCCTCGGAATAACGAGCCTTCGGAATAACGAACAGCACCCGAATATACACGCACATTTGGACCAGGCTTCTATTGAACATCTATAGTTCATTTACAACACTCTTCTCATAGATAACTATGTCTTACCGAAGAGTAGATACAACGATGAGGGCGCTAAAGCCGTCACCATGGTTGCGATGGCTGCAAAGAGCGCTCCGTACTGCAGCAGGCGGAAGTCGTTTCTAAGCGACGCTTTCCCCAGCAGTCCCAGGAAGACTGGTGTCCCTAGACTCTGGCCGATGATACCAAAGAACATCTTCGCCGTGGTGTAAACACGGTAGGTTGGTATTGACCAACCAAAGGGAGACAACTTCGTGTAGAATAGGACCAGGGTGTTTTCAACTACATTTTGCAAAGGGCGACGAAGGAATAAAAAATAAATAGCATTTGAACAATGCACGCTGAATATCAGCATGCCAACGCCCGCAGCGATGTTTTAAAAGATTTTAAGGTACATTATACATGCATTCATCACTCCTTTCTGTTACTATGTCATCCAACCGTTTTATAGGCAACCATGACAGATGCCATTCTTGTTTTCTACTGGATATTTCTAATTATCAAAAGTATTTTTTCTTTCAGAATTGCTGCTTACTTTTGACTACAGTAGACATTTCGTTCAAGATGTTTAACCAGGGAGATGGAACTAATCCCTAGATTAACAGTTTAATGGCAAGGAGTGCAAAAACCAAAAATGAAAACAAAAGCGAACCCCTCAAAATTGTTACGTTCATAAGAGTCGAAAATAAAAATACAGATTTCCCTTGAGGTTAAAATAGCAGCTAAGCAACAATAGAAAGTAAAGTTAAGGTGTGATGTTGATTACATCTTTTGTCTCCTTGCAGATACTTTGACAATATTGCTTATGTTTCTTACTTTTGAAATGTTAAACGGTAATAATTATCTTGTGTGATAACAAATGTATTGACTTGCTTATTTACACTTATCCGCATGGACAGCACAGCAATTTTGCAACATAATCATTAAATGCATTGCTTACATGAGGTTGAAGCGCTGCTCAGCATGCTGGCGACGAGGAAGATCACAAGTTGTCGGAAAGCCAGTGAACTCTCTTGGGATTTTACGACTCTAAATCCTTCAGTGAGGTTCGTCCAAACAGTTGAAAGTGATGTCATAATCCTGCCTCGCCCTTTCCCGCCATCCTTCGCCGCCGATTCGCTGCCGTCTGCCTCGACTGGTGGGAGGCTCTCTTCGACGAAGAGCTTGACGATGGCGATCGAGAGTATTTGGGAGATGGCGAAGATGACGAGGACGAGGGTCGGTCCGAGGAACTGTGGGAGGATGTCGGCCGAAAGTCCGCCACAGAGGGATCCAAACGCCATGACCGGAAGTGTGCGACCAATGGTCAGGACTACCTTCTCTTCCGGCGTGGTATCCGTAATGATGTTGATGATGGTCATCAGCAGTGTCTGCAGACCACCGCTGAGGCCGAACACCAGCGCGCCCAAAACGGTCAAGGGAATCGATACCTTGGTCATCAGCGACTGCAGAATACTGACCACCGCCAGAATCAAGGAGCCGTAGCAGGGTACCAAGAGGACACGTTTGCGTCCGATCCTGTCACTAAGGGTTCCCAGCACCAGCATCGCAAGGGCCCCCGGGATGTCCGTCAACATCCCTTGGAGGTTTTGCGCGCTCGCCGACACACCTTGCACCCGGGCTTGGATCTTGGGGTAGTCCGCAAGGTTTTCGCATGTGTCTCTTGAGAACACTTCCATACAGAGCTGCCTGGTCATCAGGCGGCGAGAGACGGGGAACTGCATGCCGATACCAGCGGCGTACAGGAACAGGACCAGCGGAAGGCTGCATCGCCGGAAACTACTCAAGATGAGATCGGTGACAGCCATGTTAAACCTAATACACGGAATGTGGTATATAATTACATGGAAGTGTAATGTGAGGAAATATAATACACAGAGTATAGGTGTAGGATACACGGAGTGTATATACGAAACACCAGCTTACACAGAGTATCTTGTTGAATTCACGAAACTAGTAGCACACACTTGAGAGGTGAATGGCATTGAATACGAAACTGTAAATAATGGAACACGCATTGCTTAAAGCTGAAAGATGATAACAAAATACACTGAATACATTATGGAGGGTCGGTACATATATAGTTCAATTTAATTTTCAATTCAATCTAATTCAACTCAATCTGTTTCCATCGTAATTGATAAATGCAATATTTATTGGTAATAAATGATAGATTGTCAAAAATATTACCTCAATGTTCAACGAAAATATCATTCTTTTCCAACTCTGGGCCCGTTTTATCAATAGATATAATCGATTATAAAATTTCCTTACCACTCAGGCTGCCATAGACTTATGATAGAAATCAACTATATAACACTTCATAAAACAGGGCCCTGAAATGCTGGTGATGAAGACAATGATGATGTGCTCTGTGATAGTGGCATTTAAATATTAAAAAATCGGTAAGTCAAAGACGTCCGAGTCCAATAATCTGACAAACTCATTGCTCAGTGGATTCGTCTGCATTTGCAGAAAAATTATTATGTTCAACTTGTCTGGTAGAAAACAACACACATTTGTAAATCGTACATTGAATCTTGTGAGATAATAAACCAACGAGTTGTCAATTAATGTCCAGTAGCTATATAGGCCAACACACTTGGAG
>NW_027272429.1:0-25000 GCF_040938485.1 Diadema antillarum | reverse complement strand
ATCATTAAAGTTGGAGAGAGAACTCCCACCTCCCTGGTCGTGAGATGATGATTTGTAATTCCCTTTTGTTTGGGAGGAGGGGGTTGAAGTTTGACACAAACAAATCCAGGCAATGAATAACAATATTAAAACATGCTTGATCGTCCTTGCGTGATCTCGAAAATATTGATTTTTGATACAATCTGTAATATACAAGCTCTAATCACAAGAAAGATTAAGTGAATACAAAAATTTAATCCACACTTTATACCTATACGCTTCGGGTGACGGGGTATTGTGCAGTTGTTCGTAGACAAGTAATTTGTGAGTGATGTTACAGTCATGTGACCACATGCATCTTTTTGTGTAACTATACACAGCCCTGTCGCTGTACACAAGTGTCGCACGGGGCCGCCGTGCAAAGCACGGCATCTGGTCGGGCTACTGTTTGTGGTGCCCACAGAATGGCATGATACAACACTTGACTTTGTAATAGTGATGCGATCAATTATCAGGTGATTGCAGTGAATTCCTATTTGATTGTCCACCTTTACTTTTCCCTTAATTGCTGAGTGATGTAATGTGATGAGAATAGCTAGGTAACCTACTGTGTTTGTGATCTGTAAGCTTCAACCTGTGTTTTTGTTTGTTTGTTTGTTTGTTTATGTGGTTGTGTTCTTTGTTTGTTTGTTTGTTTTTATTTTTTGTTTGTGTAGCTTTTTTTTTCTTTTTTTAGGGATGTCCCTCAGACTGGTATGGCTCCAAGAGCCCCTTTGCCAAAGCCAGACCTTACTCTGAGTCAGAGTTGTTGGTGTATTTACCCCCAAGGGCAAATGAGCTGTGAGGCCTTTGATATGTCAGATCAGTTGAAAGAGAAATCTTTAGCCATTGCACATACAGCACACAGGACCAATCAAACACTAACAGCCACAGCGGATGGAGGGGACTATTTCTACACATATCATTATTAGCGAGGAGATGTGTAGTGTTGTGCTTCAGTGCAGTGATACTGGTTTTTAGCTGGCTGTAATGGATACTTGTCATGATTAGAAAAGCAGCGGCTGATGGCGTTTACTCTCTATGCCACTGTAGGACTTTAAAGGGATCGTAGAGTTTTGGTTGAGACCTAATTTCAGGTTTCTAACATTTTTTTTTGTGAGATAATGAGAAACCTCTTATGAAATATGAAAGAGCATGGGATTCCATGAGGAATTCAACGTTTATTTGATGAAAATTGGTTTTGAAATGGCTGAGATATCCAAAACAGAGCAATTCTAATAAAGTGTGGGACCCACACTTTATTACGATCGCTTTGTTTTACCTTGTTTTTGGATGTTTCAGTCATTCCAAACCCGATTTTCATCAAATAAACTTTGAATTCCTCTTAAAATGGTATGCTCTGTACTATTTCATAAGTGTTTTCTTGGTATCTTGCAAAAACTTAGAAGCCCAATTCTCATCTCCACCAATACTGTACCATCCCTTTAAATTGCTCTCACCCTGAAAGCATGCAGGGACAGGATGATAAATGTAATATGTTTCTGTTATTTATTTTTTTATGTGTGTGCAAAAAAACTTACAGTCTATATTAGAATTAGCATTTGACTAAACTTTGAATAAAAGGGAAATAAAGGGCAGACTAGCTACGCTTGTATACTATCATATTTGGAGTTGCAGTATAAATGTTGATCACTAACAACCAGCAGTGTCATTAACGCTTACTGTAAAAGTGGAAATTTTCACGGTGTTGTAATTTTTGCGCATTTCGCGCAACCCGAAACTAGCGCGAAAATAAAAGCATGCAATTATTTTTGCTTGCCATATGTTCTTGTACTTACTGTCTTCATTCTGCGGAATTAAAAACATGCGAAACTCTTCTCATCGGGCCAAGCACAAAAAATTAGTTACGCGAAAATATCCACTTTTACAGTAACCTTTTCCACAGCAAACACTAATTATGTGCATCAATTGGATTTCAAGTATTTGAATGTAGTCAAAAGAACGTTGATTGAATTACTAGTTCTCATACATATATGTTTTTGGCTCCTCAGAAAAAAAAGAAGAAAAAGATCATTAAATTTAAGACCGTTGTGTCCCTTGTAACAAGCCTGATCAGTTATTGTACAAATGAATTCAGATCTTGGACTGACTGTGTCATGATTTCTTCATTATACTTGAAAGCAAAAAAAAAAAAAAAGGGGCTGAAATATTAAAAGAGAAAAAGAAATATTCTCTTTTCCTGTTGAGCGCTGCTCGGCAGTATAGGCCTACATGTATGCTATCCAGAGATAGCAATGGGATAGGCATACAGTGATACTGGTTTGTGCTTTAGTTAATAGAAGACAGGACAAAAGATAAGAAAATGATCAATCATTACAATAGTTCATTACAAGAAGCTTGAAAATGTACACTTGTAGGTTTAATTTTAAAGGAGAATATCTATTTCCCTCTCTCTGTAGCTGAACTCTGTTAGGGAAAATTTCATAGTTCAAGCACTTTTCATGGCAGATTGGATCCATCAAGAATTGTGGACTTCTATTTCAAAGCAATCACAGTAGTATGCAAACCCATCTTGTAAATTATGTAATGGTAGTGATACATGAGAATTAGCATGCGACAGTAAAAGAAACCCTTTCGCACTGTCATGTCAATCCGTCAGATGAACAGACAGTATCCATGTTTGCATTAACTTACAAGTATGGTAACATGCTACATCCCCTGTGAAAAGTGTGAACGCAAACACCGTGCATAGGACGATGGAGAGCGCAAACGTTTGGGGAGCACACACCCAAATCCCTTCAGCCATTGTGTCTTCGAGGGTACACCCTTTTGTTGGTACTGAGAAGACTTGCTCAGTACAAACTACCTTTCCCCCTCCCCACCCCCACCCTTACACATATAAAAGAGGGAAGCATTACAACAATTCTTTCCATCCACAAAAATGAACAATACCTGCTGTTTACTAGAGGGAAAGAATCCAAGATGTTGTGTAGAGTATATAGGCATGATGGATTTCATTACTGATAATACAAGAGTTAATTTATTAAAATGCATTTCTTTTGGAAGTATTTAAAGGGTGTGTACAGTTCTGGTCGAGGTGAAGATTTAGCTTTTAACGTTTTGTGAGATATTCAGAAACCACTCTATGAGATGTCAAGGAGCGTGCGGTTCTAAGGGGTATCAAAAGTTTATTCGATGAAAATCGGTTTTGAAATGGCTGAGATATCCAAAAACAAGGTGAAACAAAGAGATACTAATAAAGTTGGGGCATGTCGCCTTTTATCATTAGCCCTTTTTTGGATATCTCAGCCATTTGAAAACCAGTTTTCATCAAATAAACATTGAATCCTTCTTAAAATTGCATGCTCTTTCATATTTCATAAAAGGCTTTTCATTATCTCACTTAGGAATGTTCAAAACATGAATCCCTACCTCAACCAGTACTGTACAGTCCCTTTAAAGCTTTCATGTTCATCAACAATTATTCTGTGCCTGTATACTACAGCACAAGATCACACGTGTAGCATGTACATTGTAGGACCATGCATGTAGCTCAGATATTTGTTTACAGGAAATATTACCTCAATATATACAAAAAACATGCGTAGATACAGTGAATGCAGAGATATTGATGGTACGTACACACAAGTAAAATCAGAGACTCCAACTCTCCCGTTTTCGACGGGAGATCTCCCGCCGAAAACCCATTTTTGCAAAATCTCCCGTTCTCCCGCTTATGATTTAATTTCTCCTGCCCTGGCTTTGTGTCTCCCGTTGGAAAGGATTTCTTACTTATTGCTATCATATGTTGAAAAAATAAGCCTTAGATAGCACCAGAGAGCATCTAGAACCCTGGGAATTTCGCGCTTCAATCCATGTGATGTCATCCCTGAATAAGAACTGTTGTGATGTCACAGTATGGTGATCATACCCTGGCAAAGAATATAATCCTTACTGAGAATTTGTATTAAAATAAATTAATTTTTCCAGCATATTAAAATCCTGAGCACATGACTTGCTTCTTTCAGAAGGCAGAGGGAACAATTTACTCTTAACATGTCAGGGCCCATAACAAATCAAAGAATATACTTTTCATTATAAAAACTTGGAATTTATGTAATTTATTTCTTAAACTGGGCTTGCCTCTAATGCTTTATTTGGAGCTCGAATGCATCTTTCGCATGCAGTTTTAAGATATTTAATGTCCATTAAAAAAAATTCTGTGGCTCCCATAGGATCCAATGAAAATCTTTAATTGTACACTGCAGACTGCATGTAGTTTTTATGAGCCTGTCAACGTCCACAGCTGTCGATGTCCTGTCGGATGCGATGTGGGCCTAAAATGTTGCCCTAAAAATGCTGCTTGCAGAGCTCTATGCTGTCCTAGACTCCAAGAAGGAGTTTGATAATGAGTCAAGTGATTTTCAGAGAACCGCAGTCTCAAATTGCAGAATTGATGCCGTACATGTAAACAGTTTGCCACCTTTGCCAAAAAACGCGATTTCATATTGAGTTCGTAACTGTGATTGGATTGATGCCTTGAGTGGCAATAGGCCAAATTAGAAGGTTTTAAAAATCATCCTTTGGGATTCAGATCGAGTGTCGCTAATAAATCACAGTGATGACATACATATACCTGTGTCATCAGTGATTGGTATGGTCCATGGAGAGTAAATTACCAATGACTTTCAGAGTATTTTCAAAAGTTTATAATAAAATGGACATTCAGGCCTATAATCTTAGACCTACAATCTGATCCCTTGTATTTATGTTTTGTATGCTTGCAGAATAATTCCTGTCTGGGGGAAAATGAGGGAATTTATGAAATTGTGACATTTTGCCAATTTTTCCTAAACAGTTTTCACACGGTCGATGTGCAAATGAGTAAATTGCTGATGTCATCACCTCACAAGTTTCCATTGATCATGTACAATGTAGGCCTACAAAAAAAAAAAACCCACACAAACAAACCTGACAAAATGTCAGTTTTCTACTATAAAAGTGTAAAACGTAATGTTATTCCTGGCTCAATAACTTCGAAATAATGATCAGTCAGATATATTAGGATATTTAGACTGGCCAGGGCATAATTTGCATTTGAACAAAAAGATTACCATTTCATGTCCAATACAGTGACACAACCATTTAAAAGGTACCATGAGACAAGTACATATGTACTTTGATTTTTTTTTTTTGTGGACATGCTGGTGATGCTGTATTACTACAAAAACAGTTGAATTATCAATGATTTAAAAACCAATAATCATTCAATGCAATAGTGCACTATTGAAATGTGCATCAAAACACTTGTCACATATATGGAAGTTTGATATGAACAAGACAAATTCTGTAAGTGCCATCAATTTTCTTGGTTTTCTCTTTGCAAATAGAAATTGTATCCGTGCTATAATGACTTGATACAGAAAAGTCTTGTTGAGCCCTATGGTCTCCTTTAAAGGCATAATTTACCATTTGCAGATGAAACAAAAACCCAGCATTAGTGCTTTAAAGTAGTTCTAAAATGTGAGTTTGGGATAGAAACAACTAACGTAATATTTGAATCATTGGTAAAATTGATTTTACGTACTGTTAAATGTACAAAATGTGAACAATAGTTGTGATAAAAATGCTCCCAGACTAAACCATCTACAGTTACGGTTTATTGAGAAAAATACAGATATCTCCTTATATTTTAGGCTTTATCACGAAAATGTTATATGTGACCCTGCACCACAAAACCAACAAAAAGTCGCCAGACATGGATTTTTGGTTAAGGGCAGATTCTGAAAGAGCAGACTCTAATCTTTAAAATGATATATAACTCAATTCAAAGGGACTCCCGTAACCTATAAATATTGGAAAGAAAGCACACTCTGGAAAAGTGTGAACTGAGAAAAGATGCTCTGAAGTACAGGGTCTATTCAAGCACTTAATCTCCACTTAACCAAGCCTTGCTAGCTGTGAGATGAAAGGGACAAAACACAGGATGTCAACAACAATGACGGGATTATCAGATTAAGTTGAAATTGAGCTTGTTCGATCAACACATTCTGTCCATCATTAATATCAACTTACAAAGCAGTAGCATTATCCTTTCAAAAGTTATTAGACTTGAAAGTGAAGATTGTACAAAGGATTTCAAATTTAAATGAAAACGGGCCTCTAATACATACCTGATCATTTTATACTCTCCCCAAAAAGGGGTTGTAGAAAAACTGCTGAAAACACACTTTCCCATTCGTGATATAATCCCAAACTAAAGAATAATGTACAAGAAAGATAGCTCTTTCAGAGTCCTTACATGACAGTAAAGGACAAGTCCACCTTCATATATACATAAGGATTGAGAGAATGCAGCAATATTAATAGTAGAACACATCAGTGAAAGTTTGAGGAAAATTGGACGATCCGTTCAAAAGTTACGAATATTTTAAGTATCTGAGCAGTCACTGCTGGAAGAGAAGACTACTACAGTATATGATGTCACATGCGTACAACTATATAAGGAAAATAAAAAGAGAATTTCACAAAACTTTACTTTTTGAATAAAGTGCACATTTCTTTGACTTGCTACTGACGTATGTTAAGGAAAATATTATTCCCCCTGATTTTTGAAAGAGAGAAGTTGAGTGTTCTTTTGTGATGCGAGAAAAATGGAAATATGTTGAATTTTCTTTATTCTTTCTTTATATCGTTGTACTCATGTGACATCACAAGCTATAGTAGTCTTTTCATCCAGCCGTGACTGAGCAGAAACTTCAAAAATTCATAACTTTTTAACGGATTGTCCGATTTTGCTCAAACTCTCACTGATGTGCTCTGCTAATATTGCTACATTCACTCACCCCATATGTCTATGAAGGTGAACTTGTCCTTTAAGGGGTGCGACTTTTTGTTTGTTTTGTGGTGCATGATCACATATGGTAGGATGTTTTGTGGTACAACAGACCTACACATTTATATGCATTAAATGTCATATCTTGAAAATCACTGTTCCCAAAGGTAAACAGGACCTTTAAGCGCGATTGAGTCGAAAATTAAGCTGTCTGAGCTATGGTACCGCTAATCGCTTGTTATGGCTCACCAGCTTCCTTCCTGTTTCCAATGAGCCTGTGTCAGCGATCGTTGTGCTCCTCATATCACCGACTCTGCCAACTTGAAGATCTGATTTCATGTGAACGCCGAGTCCGTTATTAAAAGTGATATCAGGATGACATTGTGCTGTCATTAATGAAGCATCCTGCTAGATGAGGTATGAGAAATTATGCAAAAATATCCTTAAAGGCATAATTTACCATTTGCAAATGAAATAACAAACCCAGCATTTACTTAATGCTGAAATAGTTCCAAATTGTGAGTTACGGATAGAAACAACGAATGTAAAAATTTGAATTAGTATTTAATCAATGTTAAGTATTGTTTACATAAAATGTGAAAAGTGGTTATAATTAGAAAAGTGTTTCCAGACTAAACCATGTACAGTTACCTACAGGGGTATTGAGAAAAATAATGATATTTCCTTATATTTTAGGTTCTAAATTGCAAAATTCTTATATATAGAATGGTAGGATGTTCTGCGATACAACATACATGATGTATCAATTGTGATATCTTGAACATTTTAAAATCAATTCTCAGAAAGGTAAACGGGACCTGTAACATAAGAATATCATGTGCTGATTATGATGCCTATATCAAATGTTCTTAATTGGGCTTGTAAGTATGCACTCTTTTGTTAGTTTGTATGTTTGTTTGTTTTTTTGTAAAAATGTCTTCCTTTTTGGCTTTTCTGATATTGTTGGTTGAACATTAAGTATTTTCAAAAGTTCAGATTCTCCAGAGTGCTTGCCAATCTTCTGTTGTAGTAAGACTTTGAATAACCCATGAAGTTTTGAGTAGATCCACTGAGGTGAAAATTGTTTGGTGTACTGGAAGAAAGACATGCATAAAAAATTGCCATTTCTGCTCCTTTTAGTATGCATGATATGGTTTGTGCATAGAAAAATACCATGCAAACTTAAATGGTCTTCACTGGAAGCCACAACCATTGTACCACTAAACTTTATTGTTTAGTCTATAATTCTTTTTTTTTATGTCCTTTTGTTGAAGAGTGTTATTTTAGCTAGTCTTCTATAACAGCACTTCAGTAGAATTATCTTCTTTTTTTTTCCTTTACATGTTGCTATGTATTGTTTTTTTTTTTTTTACCAAAGATATAGTCACTTCATATGAGATGACCTGTCATAACCTTCTTGCATGTGCTACATTCGTTACATTCACAAATTTGTATTTCTAGTGTTTAATAGGTACGTCTTCTTGAAGACACAGGTCTGTAGATATTATGTGAATATATTGTATATGCTTTTTTTTTGCAGATTTTATTTTGGGCTTTACATACAAGGGTTCAGTAGTGCTGTATCTCCATTTTGGCTATCAATGCCTTGCTGAATGCAATGGGGGTGTTCTATAATTCTAATGTTGCTTTCCCATCTAGACCCTCAATATCAAATGCATGTTTTCTCTATCTATAGATCAGTTGTACAAGACAAAAGAACAATGCATTGCTATGAGCATACACCTACACATGGCAGAAAATGTTAATGATGTATAATACCAGAGGCATATTTTAGACATGATTTGTCTAGATCATATGTGTATGTGTGTGTGTGTGTGTGTGTGTGTGTGTGTGTTTGTGTTATGTAGAGTGTGGGTGTTGTACAGTGTGTATGTCTTCTACTTGTATGCCATTCTTCTTGCTGAAGGCTTGCGCATAAAGAATTGAAGATGACACTGTCCGTTGAGACCTTTTAAAGGCTTTGATCGTGTGTGAAAAGGTATACATGCTTTTTTTTTATACCTCTAGCCTCGTTCCTAAGCTTTCAGCTGTTTTCTTGTAGGCATTACCTGTTTAGGATTTGATACAGAATATATGGCCTACTTATGCACTACAAAACTGATGGAAGGCTTGAATTGTTATGATTTTGGTCCCCAAATATAGCAAGATAGCAAAATCAACAACAAATTGTTTAATCTTGAATTGTTTGTTTTCAGTGTTATGCAACATTTTTTACTATAAAAAAATGGTTAGAAAAACATCTAAGGCCTATTGTCAGGCTTGCAGTGTAGTTTGGGATTTCTTTATTTCAAACAGTTTTTATTTGATATTAAAAACAAATGTTATCTTGAATGTAGACCATGCTTTGTACATTACCCAAGTGATAACCCCTCTTGATCCCACTTGGTATGATGATGAATATAATGGATTAGCCTATACTCAAGACTTTTGAATTTGTCATCATATAAACTGCACCCGTGTGTTGATTATATTGCACCCCTAGCCTCTGGTCAGCTTCTTGACCAAAACAAACCTACCAATAAAAAAGAAAAAGAACAAAAAAGAACAAAAGTGTTGATACTTGTGATGCCTGTTGTAAAAACCACTTTTGATTTTGAAGGACTCCCCAACTTTTATTGGACCAAGAGTATGTTCTACAGTAGTTGTGTGTTTTAGTTTGGTCATGAGTAAGTGTACTGCACTACAGTGTTGTGATCTGGATCTAGACAGAAACTACGTAGAAAATGACTTGTCATTCTGAGCGTCCAAAATCAGAAATATTAACCATTACTTGTTGTACCACATTGATGCTCCAGAGTAATTTCTTTTGCATGTCTGCTACATGTACAAAACATTGTACTGTTACCTGAAAGGATGACTGATCATCCGTTGGCATAGACTTGTTTTGTCTTTGCAGAATATGCTGTTTCGCCGCATTTACTGCACCCCCTGTTTCAAGGGTCTTACAGTCTTTTAAAGATGAAAAGAAAACAACCAATAGCCTTGGAACCAGGCTAGGTTATAACATTTACATACCAGTAGCACTGGGCATGGGGGAGGATGAGGAGTCATCTGCGGTATCAGAGGATGTTACTTCTGGGAAAGTGATCAAAGAGGATCTTGTCTAATGTACAAGGGAGGAGAAAGATTACCTTGTGTTGATAGCTGGTACCTAGACACTTTCATTCTCTGGTCAGATGGTAGTGCTGTATTCACACACAGGAGCTATTGCATTTTGCATCACAATGCAAAAGTCATTTTTTTTTGCGTGTATAGACTGATTCTGTGACGCGCTATGTGTATTTTTGGCATGGGCAGCTCCATTACTTTGGTGTCTCAGCCGACCCCCCTCCCCTCTCCCCCACTGCCTTCCGCACACGGAATGAAAAACTGATGCATGGTTGTTTTAGCCAATGGGCGTCTCGTACTGAGTGCGCGAATGCTTGCTAAATGCGTGAACCTTTGTTACAAGTGCACGATAAACATGTTGCCCGGGGGATGGGGGAGAGGCGGGGGGGGGGGGGGGGGGTCGGCTGGGACACCGCAAAATGAGCTCATGGCTGCACCCAGTGCCACAAATTGTGTGCTGCCCTCAACGAACCCGAATCGGTCTATATGTGTCACTATGATGCTACATATTAAAACATTACTGTGCTGGACAAACTCGTGAGATCGAATATGAAAAAAAAAAATCATAATATTAAGAGTGACCTGCGAGTGACCGGACTGCAGGCATCCAAGTATGATCCTACCATGGGAAGTTGCATTATGGGATTAAAAAAAAACCTAGAGTGCATTTACTGATGCACCTCTGGCATACTCTCTAAAAAAACAGTGAAGCGAAAATGTTCACTCTTTTCTGTTATTCACTCCTTCAAGAGTAAACATTTTCGCTCCATTTTGTTTAGAGAGTAGAATTATTAAAAAGATTTCTGAACAACTTTCAAGGAAATTTTATTTGGCAATTGATAAATGCAAAGCTGTTTTGATTATGAGGTTAGAAAAGCATTTCTGAAAGGCCGAAAAAAGTGTGATTGTGTT
The DNA here is from genome assembly GCF_040938485.1 of Diadema antillarum. NCBI lineage: Eukaryota > Metazoa > Echinodermata > Echinoidea > Diadematoida > Diadematidae > Diadema > Diadema antillarum. The sequence continues at coordinate 14,145 of NW_027272429.1, read as the reverse complement.
TGAACCAGAAATGCATTGCTGTAGAGGTGATAAATGCAACTTATACCCCTTTCATAAACTCAATTATGCGGATAATATCCACATAATTTGGTCGTAAAATCGGAGCGGGGCAAGAATTATGCGCTTTTTTTCGACGCTTCTATTATCCGCATAATGGCAGCATCGGGACCAGGTTTGGAGTTTGTGAACGCAAATCCAAAGTTATGCGGATAATTGCCTGGGTGCGGTCACAGGGAGAACGTGTGCAGTCACCATGACGATTATCTGCCTTTTTCAGGACGGGCGCTTGTAAAAAAAAGTGCGGATAATTTTCAGAGTTTGTGAACGCATTTTTTATTGAAATGTCCGCATAATTCTTAGGCGGATAATTGGAGGATAAGTTTATGAAAAGGGTATTAGTTGTTTTGAAAGTTGTTTATAGCTCGGACCTGCCAACTGCACATCTCCCCTCCTAGGTCAAACTGCGCAGTGGAGCTGTGCAGTGACAGGGCTTCCCAATCGCCTTCATGATTATAGAGTATACAGGGCTGCCAACCTTGAGTGAGAGTTTGGCGTGAGACACTGCAAGGGAGCGGAGCGACTTGGCTAGCGCCTGGCGGCCTGCTGTGTGGCCGTACGTATGTACGTACTACGTACACAGTCAGTGTATGTAAAGCGATGTAAAGCACACGTCATAGCCATACAGTAACTGTAATTTGCCAAAAGTACAAGCTACGTTCACGTGTAGGTAGAAACCGATCGTAATCCAATAGCTCGTCTTTGCGCGCGAACCGAAAACGATTATTATTGGTTAAGCTTTACACCCGCGCGGGAAAATCTTGAAATTTTGGGCTTGGGCATATCAATATTTGGAATATCAGAGAATTTAAAGATATTTTTGTAGTCATGTACAGTCTCTACATTCCATTTTGGGGGTTTAGCGTGAGATTTTGTTTTAATCAGAGTGAGACAGTCAAAATTGGTTGAATTCTTTGAGTCTCATGCTCAATGCGTGAGAGTTGGCAGCCCTGGAGTATAGTAAATGTAGCAACTCAAGAAACACAATCTGAAAGGCGTCTGCACACTCATTTTGATAGTGGTTATTGAACCGCTTTTCAAACATGGGAAAGTTGATCAATGCAGCAGAAGATTTTACGTGCCTTGCTTGCCACCGAATGAATTCTTTTCAGGCAATGTGTGGACAGCAGCAAATAAAATTGATATTTGCATTGCAGTCGATTATGCTTGTGTGTGAATTGGCCCTTTGTCTTGGTTGGGGAATTCCTGTAAAATTCCTTTATTTGCTGATTTAATTTCCTTCCTCTTCTTCTGTGACTGTTTTTTTTTTTTTTGATATCCTGTTCTATTGAATGCAGTAATATGTTTGCTGATCTAATCCAATGAAAACCACTCTTTGATGTATGATATGTACCTATGATCAGCTAAACAGAGGCTTCATGGGGCATCAGTCATGCAGGTATATTTGACTATTGAGATTTCTCTCAGGCATGGCCGTTGATTTTTCATCCCTCGACCCAGTTTTGATATTCGCGGTGAATCAGCACAAAAAGTACAAAAGCTATGATGTTTCCTCTTCGTGATATATAGGCAATTGTAGGTCACTATCAAAGGTTTGATGTGTTTGCCCACATCAAACTCTCACCTTTGTGTCTACATTCCTGTGGATATCACAGTCTTATTACTTTGCATCGCTACAGACAGCTAGGGGAAGTGAAAGAAACAAGACACCTGTAGATAAATCGGAGTTCGTCACATTACGTGAAAAATGTGTGAGAATTTGCTGGAATTACTTGATGTTATTATAAGATTTGGCTGTTAGCATTTCTGTGAAAGTTTTTACAGACTGGGTGTTGAACATTTCTGGGAAAAGTAAAGTTTAATTTCATTTTTCCAAACATCAGGGTCCCATTTCATAAAAGATGGTAGGATTGCAACTCTTGGTAGGATGGCAACAGCCAATCAGGAAGCAGGATTCTTGTCATTACCATGACAATTGCTATTGCAGCAAGAGTTGCTATCATATCAACTTTTTTATGAAATGGGGCCCAGATCACATGTTGTTAAAAACAAGGTTGTTTTTTTTCATTTCTCTGAAAAATTTACAATAGCCAAGGACAAGATTTTTTTTTCTCTGTCCAGTAGGGCCTACCAATAGAGTAATAGAACTGATTCTGTTTTTGTTTTTTTTTGAAAGTCAAGAAAATTGCTTCTTTTTAGTAATTTTATTGAGGGCAAGTAAAATGTCTGTTACTGTAAAGGGTGTGTACAGTTCTGGTCGAGGTGAGGATTTAGCTTTTAACGTTTTGCGAGATATTGAGAAACCACTCAAAGAACATGCAATTCTAAGGAGTATCAAAAGTTTATTTGATGAAAATCGGTTTTGAAATGGCTGAGATATCCAAAAACAAGGTGAAACAAAGAGATCCTAATAAAAGGCGTGGCCTGTCGCCTTTTATTTTTATCACTTTTTTGGATATCTCAGCCATTTGAAAACCAATTTTCATCAAATAAACGTTGAATCCTTCTTAAAATTACATGCTCTTTCATATTTCATAAGAGGTTTCTCATTATCTCACTTAGGAATGTTCAAAGCATGAATCCGTACCTCAACCAATACTGTACAGTTCCTTTTAGTCTGCTGGGCAAACAATGGAGACAAATATTATGTGGGTTTATTCTCTCTCTCCATATATACCTTTCTCTCTTAGCCTATTACAGCTTTTTTTTTCAGACTGATTTCTGCTTTTAATATGCACACTTGACAATAGGCAAAAATATAAAGCACTTTTTGTTTTTGTTGTTTTTCAAGTAGAACGGGTGTTGTGCAGCTCCGGATTTTGCCAAGAAACTCAACATTTTTAGGATTATTCCTGGAATGAAACCAGAATTTTTGATTGCTTCCTTACCCGGTTGCTTAAAGACAGAATTACTGGCAAGGAAATAAGGCTAGGTGTTGTATACATGTATGCTTTTTATATATGCAGTTATACTGCATGCAGCCACCAAACTTGTACCTTGAAGAGTACGACATGAAAGAATATTGCATTGTATTTATAGCTCACCTGAGCTGAAGGCTCATGTGAGCTATTGCGATCACCCTTCGTCCGTCGTGCGTCGTGCGTCGTGCGTAAACTTTTTACATTTTCATCTTCTTCTTGAGAACCCCACAACCGATTTTCACCAAACTTGGCAGGTAGCATCTGTGGGGGGAAAGGATCTCAATTTATTCAAATGGGCACCATATCCCACCTGGAGGGCCCCTAGAGGGGCCCAAACCCCCCAAAATTAAGGAATCTTAAAAAATCTTCTTCTCTATTACAATGAGTAGAACCAGAAGTGACAGACCTAAGTTAAAGGCAAAACATAGTTCTGGTACGCCTGCAAGATTGTCAAATTTTCCCCCAAAATTTACAAGTACATGTATGCCTAAGAAATGTGTGAAATAATGCTGTAATAACAAGATATTCTTTGGGTGATGACGGGTTAAGATCTCAATTTCTTCAACAGGTTACCATGCTCCAGTGCTGCCCCCCCCCCCCCCCCCCCCCCCCCCCCCGAGTCGAGGGGGATCCAAATGCGGACCTAAATTTTCATCTTCTTGCTGAAATCAACATATTGGATTTTCACCAAACTTGGCAATTAGCATTCCTAGGGGGATAGCATCTCAAAGAATTTGAATGGGCACCATGCTCTCCTTGGGGGCTCCAGGGGGTCCACACCTCCTAAATTAAGGAATATTCAATTATATTCTTCTCTAGAATGAAAAGTTATAGGGCTTTAATTTTTTTTTTCAAAACTGCATTTAATCCAACATTCTATAAAGTACAGTGTACCTGGCAGGTATTTTTACCAGTGTAATAGAATATGTAAATGGACACCATGCCCCCAGCTGTTATACATGTAGCTACCCCCATCACAAGCTTCCGATGTTCTCAGGTAAGAGTCTGCAAGAATGCATGTAAGGTGAAATTGTGATACTCAGGTAAGTGCGAGACCCCCCGGTCTCTCTTTTTTTTTTCTGAACAAAAAGTTAACTGCTGGGAATCTTATTCAAGCACTATCATATCACATAAATGGTGGCAGATGTGTTGTTGTGCCAGGCAGTAGGATACCTGTTTACAATTTGTAATTTGTGGGCTGACCTTTAGAATTCTACTGAGTTTCAGCTATTTGTTTCACTCCCTGCATCCACCCCCCAAAAAACTCTCTTTTCGAGATGAATTCCCTCTGAGGAATCGTCACCCGACACAGCCAACCTGAATCTCAACAACCTTTCCTGATGTACAATGTAAGAGATCGAATGTTGTAACACAATTTAAAAGTTTGTGAGAGATGGTTTGACACACCTCTGTGCAGAGTTTACTGCAGGTTTCATTGAATTATGCTGTTTTCCCCAAATTGTATTATTTCACATGTCTATTGTAGGAACAGGTTTAAGGTAAAAATGCAATTCTTCCACCAAAAATATGCCTTTTCAGTCCTTCGAATACTGCAATTGCTGTTTAAAGGGATCGTACAGTTTTGGTTGAGACCTAATTTCAGGTTTCTAACATTTTTTGTTGAGATAATGAGAAACCTCTTAAGAAATATGAAAGAGCATGTAATTCTATGAGGAATTCAACGTTTATTTGATGAAAATTGGTTTTGAAATGGCTGAGATATAATCCAAAAAAGAGCGATTCTAATGAAGTGTGGGACCCACACTTTATTACGATCGCTTTGTTTACTTTGTTTTTGGATGTTTCAGTCATTCCAAACCCGATTTTCATCAAATAAACTTTGAGTTCCTCTTAAAATGGTATGCTCTGTACTATATCATAAGTGTTTTCTTGGTATCTCGCAAAAAAGTTACAAGCCCAATTCTCATCTCCACCTGTACTGTACCATCCCTTTTACGTGTATGAAATAAAGGAAATAGGATGAACTTGAACTTGAACTGGATAATAACTGTTGGACCTGGTCAGGAATTCTTGCTGAGAAACTTTCTCTTGAAAACACAGACAGTGACCTGACCTCCGTGAGTCATGCTAATGGGTTTATGGTTTTCAACGATTTTACGGAGATACAGTCCAGTTCAAGCAGTCCAGCCCAAGCAGTCCAGCCCAAATGGTTGTTTCTGTTTTATAATAACAGATCTCACTTCTTTGACAGAAGCATTTGTTATTTTATTTCCTGGTGAGTGAGTGAGTGTGATTAAGGCTGTTTTCACACGTACCAAGAGTGTATAATTTGAATCTTGATTTTAATGACAAGTCACAGAGAATCATGATTCAAATGATGCATTTTAGCAGTGTGAATGCAATCTGGAATCACAAAGGGTGATTTGAATACCTGTAGGTAATTTGTGATTCAAATGATGGTGCGGAGGTGTTTTCCATTCATGATTCTCCAGAATGACACAAAGAAACATTTTTGGTAAAGCATTTACCGTAAAGTTCTGTGTATTTCAGATGCACCCGTGTATAAGACGCACCCCCACTTTCGGACCTAAAATAAAAAAATAAAAAAAAAACCCACAAAAATTTCCGCGCAAATATTGCGTGTGTCACATTATTTCAGCTCAAAATTTCCCTAGAATGCAGCATGTATTTGCTTTATTTTTTGTTTCCTTTTATACTTTCTTTTAACGGTATTTATCTGACATCGGCAAAATGTGGTAGACGCAAAATGCGAGACTTGTTTTGGTACTCACTTGCTATTGTTTCGCCTTTCAATTGTGTGGTAGGCCTACATGTATCATCGTACTCATTAGTGTACAGTACAATCTTTGCTATCATACATAGGGTGTCGCGATACCATGTGTGTAGCTATGCTATCCTATCCTGGCGCTGGCCTCGTGAAGAGCAAACGAACGCCATGGATATGCATGCATGCTTCACACATCGTTCACATTACGGTGACATAGTGTTGATCCTACTCCGTATTTTACAGCTTTTATCTATGGCCATGTTGATACTAGTACATTGATAAGTTTTACGATATCGGTAATTTTAATAGTAATGATACCTGTACATCGAGTATTTCAGCTACTAGGTTGGCTGTTGGTACTCTGGTAGCTTGGTAGACTGACATCGGTAGCTACAGCTGTTAGTGTTATGGCTAGATTGATACATCGTTACTACACAAGGCCGACGTAAGTTTATCCCGTATTTACAGCTGTTGTGTGTGTCCAGATTGGAAGATTGCTCATTTATCTGTAAGTTTTAGTGATTGCTTACCCTCCGAACGTCGATGTACATGGCCCCAAGTTGACCTTATAAAATTGGGTGTACGTGACAGATTTTTTCCGTGATTCGACTGTACCCATGTATAAGACACACCCCCGATTTTCTATGTTTTCCAACGAAAAAATAATGCGTCTTATACACAGAACTTTACTGTACCTCCAAATTGTGTTTTTAGGGTGGAGCTTACAGTGACCCTTCAGCCACTGTCTTTCTAAAATACTGACCCTGCAATAAAAGCGTGTGCTATGTGCTGTTCAAGAGTGATTAAGGGGAACTTTGAAAGAAGCCACACCTGTTCTTCTCACTCTGAGATGCAAAACCACAGAATCTTGTGAAGCCTTTCTTGGTCGCGTGTACAAACATAATCTTAATAGCATAACTGTAATTCAACATTGCAATTACATTTCTCGGCCGTGTGAAAATGGCCGGAGTCTATCCATAAAGTATATAGAGCTCAACACAACCATAAATCATCATATGCCCTGCAAAGATGACGTTTGGTTTATTTTCTCACTCAAGCGACCCATCATCGTGGAGAGGATGCAGAACTTCCTGGGAGAGAGATAAATACAATCCCAGTATAGATCCATCACCCACGTTGCGACCAAGGAGAGAGATGCTATTCTGTATACTTGTACAGAGACTCCAACTCTCCCATTTTCGACGGGAGATCTCCCGCCGAAAACCCATTTTTGCAAAATCTCCCATTCTCCCGCTTGAGATTCAATTTTTCCCGCCCTGGCTCTTTGTCTCCCGTTGGAGAGGATTTCTTACTTATTTCTATCGTCTGTTGAAAAAATAAGCCTTATCTAGATAGCACCAGAGAGCATCTAGAACCCTGGGAATTTCGCGCTTCGCACACAGCAACTTGGAGTCTCCCGTGTGCTAGAGGTTTCAGGCTGGAGAATCTCCAGATCAGAAGGTGCTTTGGGTTGGAGTCTCTGCATTGAATACCTTGACAATTTCTTCACACCATTTGTTGTGGTGTTGAATCGTGTGACATCGCACTCACATTTAGGGTATATTCCTATATATGCGCGTTGGCTTGGCAGAATATCTTTCTGGAACCGTGTTCTGTATATTTCCTGTCTATTGAACCAAAATATGATTTTATCCTTAATAGAGTGAGGTTTTACTGTGCTTTATTTTGTATTTTTGCCCATCTGTTTTATTATCATTATTATAAATAATAGTAGTAGTAGTAGTAGTAGTAGTAGTAGTAGTAGTACTAGTAGTAGTAGTAGTAGTAGTAGTAGTAGTAGTAGTAGTAGTAGTAGTAGTAGTAGTAGTATCATCATTATTATTATTGCACTCTTGAGAGGTTACTGTGATGTAGCAATGGGAAACTTTTGTAAGAACTTATCCTTGGGAAAACCAAGATACAATGATGTAAACCAGATATAGACTTGTGTTCGGTTGGTTTTAGTCACAATATATATGTCCGTACGTATGTCTGTGTCTATAAATGCGTAACTGCTTGTGTGCATGCATGCACATGTTTGTGTCCGAGTGTCTATTTATTTTTGAATTTCTCATGAAGATAGTTAAAATAAGCTGTAGTTTTATGAAGTCTCTTTTTGTAATGTTTGTTGCTATTTATACTTCATTTGTACAGGCATACAGTTCATTTTACTGCATCATACAGACGGACCAGCTAGTCTTGGTTTACTGTAAAGCACTACATATATACTGTATTCACGGCATGAAAATTTCGCGAATTGGAGCCGACGGCCTTATTTGCAGCATGGAAACTTTCGCAACTTGCCACTGGCATCCAATGCATAATGTGTAGGCAAGAACTTTTGTATGCATTTTAATTTTGCGAATGTTGGGCCGCTCGCGAAATTCGCAAAATTAAAATGCATGCGATCATTCCTTGTTTATAATGATGAGACATTAAAGGACAAGTTTACCTTCATAAACATAAGGATTGAGAGAATGTAGCAATATTAGTAGAACACATCATTGCAAGTTTGAGGAAAATCAGACAATCCGTTCAAAAGTTATGAATTTTTGAAGTTTTTGTGCAGTAACCGCTGGATGAGAAGACTACTGTAGTGTATGAAAAACCGTAGATGTCGCATGCGTACAACAATATAAGGAAAATATAAAGAGAATTTCACAATATTCCATCTTTTGAAAAAAGTACACATTCCCCTGACTCTTAAATTACCGACAAATGTTATGGGTAATATTATTCCCCCTGCCCTTTGAAAGAGGCAAGTCAAGTGCTCTTTTATTATGCGAAAAAAGTGAAATATTTTGAATTTTCTTCTACATTTTCTTTATATTGTTGTACGCATATGACTCACAAGCTGTAGTAGTCTTCTCATCCACCGGTTCCAACTCAAAAATTTAAAAAATTCATAACTTTTGCATCGATTGTCCAATTTTCCTCAAACTTTCACTGATGTGTTCTACTAATATTGTTGCATTTTCTAAATCCTTATGTTTATGAAGGTGAACTTGTCCTTTAATTTCAATGCTTTTCCATAGTAGGCGAAAATGAGCTACAATGCCTAGTCTAAGAGCAAGAAGGGAATAACGCAACATTTTTTGGACTACATATGTGCAAAAGACATTGGTACTTAGGCTATCCTTGGTTCGTTCTACCGCTTTTGATTTTTATAAGCAGTAATGTTATTTTTATCGTTGTTCATCAGGCAGGACATGTTTCTGCTCTTGCAGTCAGCCATGAAGGACTGGAAAAAGCATCGGTTCTTTTCATGGTCGCGTTTCTCTTCTTCTTTTTTTTTTTTGTGAGTGTGTGTATGGAAAGCCTGGTGCTCTGGCTTTCAAGCATGGCGAATGCAAATGCACTTGTTTCTATGATGTGAGTGTGTTGTAGGGCCCTACAATGCTTTGTATTACTGGGATAACGGAGCGCAGTCTGGGTACAAGGTCACAGACAGGCAGGTAGATGGATGAGTGCATTGATGCTGTGATGTGCGACGCGCAGGTGAATTAAATGGAGACTGCATGGTTTATACACCAGAGGTGAATATGACTTCCTGTCTGAAAAAAAAGTACAAAAAAATTATTCAAATGGGGATCGTAAATAATAAAGATTTAACTGCATACACGTGTCGTTTAAATTGATATAAGAAAATAATCAATTTTAGTGCTCTCAGCAAAACAGCAGCCTTGAGAATGTGACATTAGCTTGGATTATTGGTATAAAAAAGGCTATCCAGAATGAGCTAAAGAGTATGATCCTTGTATGAAACAGTGAAACAATTCTTGAGTGTCCAACAGGTGTACACTGTACAATTATATGTGACCCTGCACCTCAAAACAAACAAAAAGTCGCCAGACATGAATTTTTAGTTAAGACCATATTCTGAAAGAGCAGACTTTAAGCTTTAAAATGATGTATAACTCAAATCAAACGGACCATCCTAACCTATCTAAATATTGGAAAGAAAGCACAAACTCAGGAAAAGCGTGAACTGAGAAAAGAGGCTCTGAAGTACAGTGTTTATTCAAGCTTTTAATCGTTACCAAACCATGCTGGCTGTGCGATGAATGGGACAAAAAACAGAAAGTAAACCATCAGAGTAACAACAATGAAGGGATTATCAGATGAAACTGAAATAATATTAAGCATGCCTCATTAACACATTCTGTCCATAATCAATGCCAACTTTCAAAGCAGTAGCACTATCCTTTCAAACGTTATTAGAGTTGAAAGTGAAGAGTGTGGACAAGGTTTCTCAGAAATGAAAACGGGATTCTAAAGACACACCTAATCACACTATTCTACCAAAAATGTTAGAAATAAACTGCTAAAAAACACACTTTCCTGCCCGTTTTATGATACCAAATTTTAGTATAACGTAAAAGAAGACCCGCTCTTTCAGAAAATATGAAAAAGTCAAGTTCGTCTAGGTTGACCCATTTCACTTATTTTCAGTCCTCACGCTAAATCAGTGTGTGCGACTTTATGCTCGTTTTGAGGTGCACGGTCACATATGTCATTTTTTTATATATCGTAGCAACAGTTGTTAGCAGTACATTTTAAAACCTTTTTGTCATGTTGTGTCTATTTTGTCACTGCTGATGTGTCCTTTAAGCCCAAGTGTGTAGTTATAGCAAGATGGGGAGGAGGGAGGGGGTGAATCTTTCTTTTTTTAAAACATTATAGGAGACATCTTTTACTAGTTTTAGCACATGGGGAAATGATCTTCAGACAAGAGTCACATTATGTGGCCACAATACTATGAATCATCAAAGTGAAACCTGCCAATATCAAGTAGGCCCTACCAGCTGTCACCTTTCATGGTACTTTACTTAACCCGTTGAGGATAGGCTGATTTTGCTTCAACACACATTTCCCATAGATCCCTGCCCGAGTATACTCAGGACTCGTCCTCAACGGGTTAAAGGATACCAAAACCCCAAGAGAAATGTGGATTGAGTGAAAGCAGCAACATTTCATAGTAAAACACATCAGTGAAAGTTTTAGGAAAATCAGACAATCGATGCAAACGTTATTAATTTTTTATGTTTTTGTGTTGGAACCGCTGAATGAGGAGACTACTTGAGTTTATGACGTATTTGTGGACGACTTAGGAAGATTTTCAGAATACCACATATGAAAAAATTCTGACTTAGGAAGAAATTTCTTCCTAGGAAAGATTTCAGAATACCACCCCAATACCAGAGCCACTCCCTGACTCTTCAAGAGGCTTTACAAAGGTCCTGTTTACCTTTGGGAAGAGTGATTTTACAAATGTTCAAGATATCACTTTTGATGCATACAGTAATGTATGTGTAGGTCATTTGTATCGTAAAACATCCTACCATATAAAATTTTTGCCATAAAGCCTAAAATATAAGGAAATATCACTATATTTCTCATTAAACCATAACTGTAGACAGTTTTGCCTGGAAACATTTTTATCATATAATTGTTCACATTTTGTACATTTAACAATACTTTAATAACATCGATTATACTGGTGCAAATTTTTGAATTTTTATAGTTGTTTCTATCCCTAACTCACATTTTAGAACTACACTGTATTTTGAAGCACTAATGTTGTGTTTTTGTTTCATTTGCAAATGGTAACTTATGGTTTTAGTACAGGAATATCCAAGTGTGTGGTAAAGGAATCATTGTTGAGATGCATGTTGTATGTACATGCTAGTATCTATCCGATATGGGAATGTTCACATAGCTCCCTGCAATAGCTTCATAGTCTATAATGTCACCTTGATCTTCCCATTGACAGATAATATTTATCAAGTTGTTCTCGGTGATGTCTCTATCTTTATACCGCTATGTATTCGTACCCCTCCAGATGTGGGAAAGGCAGCGAGGAATGGCAAGGCGCGACCCAAAGCGACCGACGCCGTCCCCATGTGGCAGAATGTTCTCGGTGTGGTTTTCATCGTCGGGGCGGTCTTTGCTGTCGCGTACATGACGGGCGTGATCAAGATCGACCGAAACTTGGGTGAGACGAAGCTTGTTTTCATAGACTTTCTGCCTCTTTTGAGGGGAGGGGAGGGGAGGGGAGGGGAGGGGAGGGGAGGGGAGGGGAGGGGAGGGTACTTGTAGGGGAGGATGCAAAAATGGAGGCATGTTCTTTATTTGATACAGTTAGAGGGAGGGATGGAGGGAATGGAAGGGAGGGGGAGGGGAGGGGAGGGGAGGGGAGGGGAGGGGAGGGGAGGGGAGGCCAGGACATGGAAGCGAAGGATGGAGGAGAGGGTAGGGGAGGATACAAAAATGGAGGCATGTTCTTTATTTGATACAGGTAGAGGGAGGGATAGAGGGAAGAGAGGGGAGGGAAGGAGAGGGGAGGGGATGGGAGAAGAGTTGAAAACAATCCCCGACAGACAGTAGACAAAGGCAAAACAACAGAAATGATGTAGAAAGAGACACAAGATAAAATAGAGGGGAGTATACCTAGGACAGTGATGACCTTCCTAAGGAGATAAGATAAAGAACAAGCTTGTTTCTACCAGGGGCTGGTGAAAAACAGATCTAACAGCACAACAGCGAAAAGAGCAGGGATACACTTACAGTGCATGTAAGTCCCTGGGTCTGTAGGCAATGAGGTGAAAAGTCTCATTGTTTAATCATTCATACACTTCCTAGAATTAACTCTTAAGAATAGCCAGCCACATGAATCAATACATGACACAAAAAAGGGGGGATGTTGTGGATGGTTATAAATAGAAAGGTCTATATGCACAAATGTAGCAAATTGAAAGAGGGGAGCGTTCTCTTAGAAGGGGATTCCATACAAGGACAGTCAAAGGTGACTTGGTCTGATGTCCATGCTAACCCTTGTTGTTAAGAAAGAGTATCCAATCAGCATGCTAAAGTTGGAGGATAGAATTGCAGCATTTCATTGCAAAGTGGGCTAAGCAGCATTTCTGAACATCTCAATGTAAGACCATCAAATTGAGCAAAACAAAACCTTTAGCTAGTAATACCTCATGTAGTACATAAGAAGGAATGTTCTTGAAGGTATGATTAAAATTATTAAATCCCATATTTTCTTATTATTTTCTCTTTCTTTTTGCAGCTTTCATTGCAAATATCTCAAATCAAGAAAATGGAGGTAACTCATCTGGGGATCAAACTCTTCAATTTTACAATACATAGTGTTTGTAGTGAGGTCAGGGGTCAAAGATGCCAATTTGCATTGCCAATGAAAACTGTGGCATTAAAATGCTGAAGACATTTCTTTGAACTTTTGCTGCAAAAAAACCCTGAGAAACATCACCAGAAAAATGCCAGACTTGTGTACAATTTTTCTAACTTTGTATTATGTGCATATTCACATATGAAATAGTTTGCTGTAAAATTCTGCCATTAAACGTAAGCTTACTGCAGGAAAATGAGAATATGTTTCATGTCACTTTCACAAATATCAGTGTTTGCAACTAAAGTGAGAATTGCTAGGTTATGATCAAATTTGCCAAATATGTTTTGCTATCACTCTTTGTGAAAATATGTTGAAAAATTTACATTGGCATTACAGTACTTTCTTTTAACATCTTATATTTAGCTTTAAAAAAAAAAAACTACTGTCATTCTGCTTGTTTCATTTATGTTGTAAAAGTCAGCCTGAACGTAGTGTGGGTTCATTATTATTATTAAAGCAGTGGGGAGATTATCGTTCATTGAAGCTCATTTTGGAAACAACGCGTCTTTGAAAAATACATTATTTTTTGAAATTCCCTCTATATTTTTTTCTGTAATATCAGATATGCCCCCACTGTGATATGAATTGTTTAGAGTTGCCTACCTTCTAGAAAGGGACCTATAAGCTTTCAAACTTTCCAGCTTTTGGAACGATTGTCTAATTTTTTTTTTTCCTGTAAACTCTCTGGGAGTGTTTCACAAATCTTTTGGCATGAATTCACACCTATTATAAATTTGTGGAAAATCCCCCTCAAAGCGACTGTACAGTTCTGGTTGAGGTGAGGATTCAGCTTGCAACGTTTTTGTGAGATATTTTCAAACCACTCTATGAAATGTTAAAGAGCACGCAGATTCTAAGGGGAATCAAAAGCTTATTTGATGAAAATCGGTTTTGAAATGACTGAGATATCTAAAAACAAGGTAAAACAAAGATCCTAATAAAAGCTGTGGCCTGTCAATTTTGTTAGATCGCTTTTCTTGGATATCTCAGCTATTTCAAGGCCAATTTTCATCAAATAAACATTGAACCCTTCTTGAAATTACATGCTCTTTAATATTTCATATAAAAGAGGTTTCTCATTATCCTCATCAAAAAATGTTATAAAACCTGAATCCTCGCCTCAATCAGTACTGTACAGTCCCTTATAAAAAAATCAAACATTTGTTGTTATTTTTTGCTAAGGGCCTCCACACATTTTGATAATATATAATGCGTCAATTGATAGCTGAGAAAAAATCTCCCACTGTTGACAAAGAGAA